>NW_027280036.1:0-285745 GCF_046629955.1 Centroberyx affinis
GTGATGTGCTTCCCCCGGAAAGCCCTGCAAAAGAAAGGGAAGGATGAGAGGTGGTTTGAAAGAACCAGTCAAGACATGTGGCCCTTTGTAACTGACTGAGTAGGACATGGTACCAACACCGCCAGGGTTAGGAGTTCTATTCCTTGTGTAACTCATTGGGTAGAGCAAGGCACCAATACTGCCAGGTATTAAGGGTTCCATTTGTGGACATTCCCACTACAAATATGTGAATAAAAGGAAATGACCTCTTGTCTTGCTCTGGAGAAACTGGCATACACAGCCAGAAAGAAAACAAAGGCCATTCATGTTTGGAGCCCCTTTATGGAATTTGGAGAAAGCAGAAATGTACATGAATCGTAATGTGTGACCTGCCAGAAAGCTTACTGCATTGCCCTTATTTGGGCGGTGGGAGTGATTTTCATTTGATCTTGTTTTTTTAGTAAAAAAAACCCAATAAATATATTGTTTAAAAAAGGGCCTCCATTCCATCCACTTGGAGAAAAATGTATGCACTCCTGGTACTAGTTGGACGCTTTTGATAGAAGTATCCACCAAATGGCATATGATGTTAACATCTATTCATAATAAATGTAGTACTATGACATTGTGTCAGTGTGTCTTTCCACCTGTGAATGTACCTGGACATGGGCAGTATAGTCCTCTCTTCGTGGTAGTCGCTGTCACATTCATTGATGTACTCCTTGAGTACAGTGAGCACTCGAACCATGCG
The DNA here is from genome assembly GCF_046629955.1 of Centroberyx affinis. Taxonomy (NCBI): domain Eukaryota; kingdom Metazoa; phylum Chordata; class Actinopteri; order Beryciformes; family Berycidae; genus Centroberyx; species Centroberyx affinis. The sequence goes on from NW_027280036.1 coordinate 731, forward strand.
GATGGCCTCCTGCCGGGCACAGTTGATGCTGTCCTTATCGCCGTCCAACACGCACAAAGTGTCATAGGATGCTTTTAGACGGTCAAAACATGACTGGATGAAATCCTCGTGGATCTCCACCTGCAGGGCAAGGAAACAGATATACAGCATGAAGACAAGTACCTTGTGGTATCAAATACCTTGTGATATCGCCAAATGACTGGAGAGGAGATTTGATACAGAGTAGATACAGTTTGAAATGGCTGCTGTAAATGTTCCATCATTTGACAGAGAAAGAAATGGCCTGGCCAGGCAGGAGAGAGAAACTAGTTAGATAACAGAGCAATGGAAAACAAACAGATGAAGCTGTTGCTCTAACTGAGACAAATCACTCCCCGTACCTGATTGACTTGTAGTTTTGGTCCAAGGTTGGTGTAGATCTCTTTCAGCAGGTCTATGGCTCTGCTGGCAATGTCATCACTTCCTTGAATTACCACCTGGGAGGGAGGAAGAAATAGCAAGAATCAGTGTTTGCCCACGGCCCTCCCTATCATATTCAGAGCTGGAGCCTGCCTGTGTGCATGTACAGTATGTGTAGATCAGAAGCACTCCAGTCAGGTAGAGCTATGACTCATCATCCAGAGCCTCATCATTAGCCACTCAGAACACAAGAGGGAGCAAGGCACAAAACCATGTCAGGACCACTGGTTTTCCTATCACATTACACTGGTCGACAGCAAAACAACCCTTCGGCGGAGGGAAAATGATGAGACACTAGAGAGGTTAACAGACGAATAATATCAGAGGAATAAATTATTCCTAACCTCAGCTGCACTTGAGTATGTTAGGCATGAGTTTATTATATGCAAACAAGGTATTGAAACAAGGTAATGACTTTGAGCCAGCTTGAATTTTTGTTTTACCCTTATTTAACTAGGCAATATGATTAAGAATTTTGAACACACTCCTATTTAAAGCACGGTGGTGGTTTAGAGCATGGTTTAGAATGGTTTAGAATGGTATAGAATGCTTAGAGAATGGTTTCAGGGGAAGAGGGGATCTCACAAAAACACACACACTGCCCGGAACAACCACAGTCATACTTTTGGCCACTGAACAATTCCTCCGGCCACTGAACAACTCCTCCTCTGTTGGTGATGATTCAGTTCCTAGCTCAAGGCTATGTTGTCAAGGGTACGTTAGTGAAGGAAAGCAGAGCATCTTTTGTTCAAATCCCAATCAAGTTATGATGGATAACTCAGAGCAAGGAGTGTGATGAGAACCTAACCACTCACTGTAGCTAACCAAAGATTGGGAACAGAGGACAGGACACACAATGCAATCGGCCATGTTCAGTATTACAGCCCCCATATATCACCAATGTATTTCTGCAAATAGTATTACGGCAATGTATGTCATCAAAGCAAACAGCTTTGTGCCGCCCCCTATGTCCATCTCTCCCATACACATCTATCTATCCAACCTCCCTCGAGTCATGGGTATGACAGCATTTTGGCTTCCCGGCAAGTTATGAGAACAGTGTTCGTGCCATTGATAAAAAACAACAGTTTGCCAGGTATGCCATGTGCAAGTACCATATTCCAGTATCTACATACTTGTAGATACCACATGGAAATCAATCTAAGCGGGAACATTGACTCAGGCTATGCTTCCAGCTATTATAAATCAAACATTCAATCAAGTCTAGTCACGCCATGGAAATTACTAATGCAATAAAAGTGTTTATGGCATGAGACATGCGGCCGTATTCCATTGTGGAGAACACTGGATTTAAGCATAGAACCACATTATGAATTACGAAGCAGACCGCATTTCAGTACAAAAGGTGTTGCCCCAGCTGTATAATGATGGAAAAGCGAAAGTTACTGAGGGCCTGAGCACTGTAAAATTAATTTCCTTGGCAACTGATGCGTGGACATCTAGAGCAACACAGAGCTACATGACCATCACAGCACACTACATTAATGAAGATTGGGAAATAGCTGTCTCATTCGAAAGTGACTGAATAGTACACGCACGCTGTCATGAACCTATTAATGCCAGAAGTTTATGTGGCACTCAAGGTGACTACATAAAAACCTCCTCATTCAGAGGCAGCTGCAGGTAAATGCTGTCAGTTGTCGAGGCATTGAATTTTGTGTCTTGTAGAAATTTTATGAAGGCAAAAATTTTATGAAAACAAAAAAACAACTTGCAAAATAGTTGAAAGGCACTTTCTGGAATTGTTTTGGTAAAATGTCTGTGTGAATGCGCTTATGTGGCAACCAATCTGCTCACCCTCCAGAGGTAGTCCAGGCCTATTAGCTCCAGGTCATCCATCATGTAGGCCCTGCGCTTGGCTACCAGCTTGCCCTCCCTGCAGTTGACGGCCTTGAAGAATCTCTCAAAGCACTTCATGCCATTCTCCGTCAGTAGAGATGGGTCTAACTGTAGAACGTTGTTCTCAAAAAAGTCCTTGTTGATGTCCGGGTCCAGGTCTGGCTCATCACCCATCAGCTTGGAGTACCTGTTGGGACCAAGAAAGTAACACACAACATTTAGGACAAAAAGGTTCACTGAACTGATTAATTGAGGGTGTAAGGCAGCAAACGCAAGCAAGAGGAAAGGATAGATGGTCAAACCGGACAGTACCATTTGAAGCAGGCCTCACGGTCACAGAGAAATACGGCATTCTCAGCCAGACACTTCCAGATCTGCTTGGCCTGCGGGGCACACAGCCACAGCTGGCCATCCTTTAGCAGAAACCTGATTTAAAAAAAATTTTAAAAGAAAAAGAAAAAAAAGACACATTAAGTAACCATCGCACTACCAGTATTTAGTGTATTTGTAGGGCTTGTTTTGCATACAAACTGACTGAAAATTGTCTTTGGATGGGCATAATAGTAATCATATGGGGGTAGTAGTAATGGACTGACAGTGTTTTAATATTAGTGTTTTTATCCTCATGTCACTCAAAATATGGCAAGGTTTAAAAGGCTACAACTGCACAGAATTAGCATTCATAATAATTAAGGTTTTTATTTTTATTTAGTTTACTAAATGTTTTTCCATTCCTAGTTTTAGTAGTTTTCTCAGCTTTAAGTTGACTATAACACCTTTGCTTAACTGGATGCATTTGAATGTGAGACATTTGAATGTCAGACATGCTGTACCTCAGGAAGTTGAGCCGTTCCTGTACTTCCTGGACATGGCTGTAGCGGCTCCCTGGCCTCACCGTCTGGGGGTCAAACTCAGCCTGTTCTGCTGTAGAAGCAAACAGACGCATATGACTAGTCAGACAGACTGCATACAGCGCATAGCCCTGATTCAACTACCTATGACAGAATTCGGGGTGCATCTTGAAATGTTGAAGTGATATGGGGTGCCGTTTCTGGTGCTGGCGGTGTACCTTTGGAGAACTGCCTCATGGTCTCCATGTACGCAGAGAGGTTCTCAGCCACCAAGGTGACCAGAGCGTGGTTATGCTGCAGCTGGTTGATCAGGTCGTGGCGATAGAACACGTGAGGACTCCTCTGGGTTTGACTGGAGAGAGAACAGCAGAGGGGTGGTGGATGTAGAGGTGGACAAAAGCAGACATTAAAAGAACAAGGACAAATCAACAATGAACTGAGTGAAATTGACATTACTTACAATTGGTTGTAATTTCTGATAGAAAAAAAAACAGGTGTGACTGATTTCTTATTTGTCTATAATTGGGACATGAAGAAAGCAGCTTGTGATATCCCATATTTGTGTGTATGTGTGTGTGTGTGTGTGTGTGTGTGTGTGTGTGCGCAGCATGTCTAGCAGAATAGCCAGAAGAATTTCAGTCATACATCAATAAAGGCCATTTCCTGCCTTGTTTCCAAGTGAAATTCATTTTTTTTTGGCTTGAGAATAGTCTAAGAACCAAATGAAACTGGAATTCATGATCTAGTTTTTGTAGCCACCACAACAATGACAGCCATATGTGCAGCTACAACATACAGATGCAGAATTTGTAGTCAAATCACTTTAAATGACCAATGACAATTAGTTCTATGCTAAAAGATGAGTTGGCTCAATTTTATTAAAATGTTGTAGTTACGCCTATGAGTCTAGTTCATTTAGTATTAGCAGTGGCTACATTGTGCTGATTGCAGTATTATCAGACAACTGTAAAATACATTCTAATGTCACCTGGTACTTGGACTATTTCTCCCAAGCCAAACACCCATATGCATATCACATGGAAAAACAATCTTTTAAACTGTGGAGTTAGAAAAATGTTAATAAGCGTGCCCAAGGCATGAAATGCCCCCTATTTTTGCACTCAGTGATTGGAGCTGAAAGGAGCTGGCATCAAGGAGAGTGAGGCTCCATCTCAAAGACTCTTCACTCAGTACGGTGCACCTGTCCAAATCAATGGATTATGCGTGCACTACATGAGGAATCAGGGTCATTTGAGATGAAACCTAAGAAAGAATTGCTAAAGCAGATTCATGACAGGGGTTTGCATTATATATATATATATATATGTTGTAAAAAATATCTCAAAAGAAAAAATTAGACTTGACATAACTTAGAAATAGGTATAACCCTGAAATTAGCTCTCAACTTACCCCATTAAATTCGTTTGTTTGTTAATTGGCATTTTCTTTCTGAAAAACAACAGGCATGTATGCTACATATTTGCTACATTCACTAGAAAAAAACACTAGCTCAATCCAAATCAAAATGATCTATGATGCACTGAGATGTCATCTTGGGTTGGTGTGCATGGTAAAACTGGATGGCAAGGCCATTCAGAAAGACTGTTGACAAAAATGCTACTTTATGAACAGTTGGCATGCCTCAGCTCCTTTGCAAATGTGATTAAAATGCCAGTGACAACAGTGGGTCAAATATTTGAAAAATGAAGGTTTTGCTGCTTTTTCTGAGCGTGCACAAACATTATGTGCAAAAACATGGCATTTTGACCTACACACAAAATGGGTACTATACAGAATAGAACATTTTACAGCAATAGCAAGTAAATAATTCAAACTTACCAACATAATAATAATCCCCATCTTACACATTGTATTCCTATCAACACCACTAGATCCTCCAATGTAGTGTACATCTCCATTCAGTCCTTCTACATCTCCTTTAGCAATCTCTGCATCTAGCGGTAAAATCAACTAGCTTTCTATCGTGATATTACCTAAGGTTCTGAGGGGCTTCTCCAAACAGGCTACAGATCTCTCTGATCTGCTTCAGGGCAGGGATCACCCATTTGTCGTTGGTTCGTAGCTCCTCTATGAAGCGATCTATCCACTGGATCTTCTGTGTGTCTCTGTCCTGCGAGTGACCATGAACAGACATTGTCAGTGTATTTGAATGCAGCCCTCTCTGTTCATCACCCCTCCATGTCAGTCCTCTTCAAACATACACACCAGCAACACCCCAACACGTACCTGTGAGCAGCTGTAATCCAGTATCTTGATATGAGCGCTAAGAGCCTGGTCCATGATGTCTACAGGCACATCGTCGCTGTGCGCCAGGTTCCACAGCAGGTTGAGGACCTTGTGGGCCATTACCCCGTCCTTATCGTCCTCAGCCAGGCGCCGGATCAGCTCCAGCAGTTTCTCGCGCTGCTTCTTGCTGGCATTGGTCCAGCTCGCCTGCATCAGGAGAACAACCAAGTCCAGAGGTCAGAGTAGTAGACACGAGTTTGTGGTATATTACATTATGACTGCACTGTGAATGGCACTGGGAAGTGACCAGAACCCACAGCCAACGTCTACTGTGTACACAACAATGGCATCTAAAACCCTTCATAATCTATGATTCAGTGTGTAATACGGTGCCTACTTACCTTGAAGCAGTCAAAGAGGTGGTCAAGCTGCTCAGGTGAGAAGTCCCATGCCAGCTTGGCCAGCAGGTCATGGACATTCTTCACAATGGCCTCATGCTTACCAGCCTGCAGTTGGACAGAGACGACAACCCCACTGCTGGGTTAACACCACATCTGACTCTTATCCTGCCTCAACAAAACTGGAACAGCCTCAGACTCTGGTGCAGTGGTTTTAAGGAGATGACTGCATGGAAAAACCTCAACCAAGAGATGTTCATATTGTACCTGCGCAGCCCAGATGTTGTCCAGATCCTGCATGGTAAGCGCTTTTTCCTTGATGACGAAGCGAAGGATCTTCTCCAGTTTTTCGACATACTGTGGCTGGTGCAGACTGTCCCTCAACACAATGGACAGGATGTGGTTCTGCTGGATCCACTCCTGAGATAGGACAGGGGTACACAGAAAGGAGAATTGGGTTGTGGTTGAGAAAAATGGGTGAAGAGACAAAGAGCACCATTTTGAGCCAATTAAAGTAGAAGAGGGGCAGACAGGTCAGCTTACTGCCATGCGCTCTGCGGTCAGCCACTCCTCCTCTTCCGGGTTATGCCGATGAGTGTAGTAGGACACGCTGGAGATCACCTTGTTTACTTCATTTAGTGCATTCATTTTGCCATTAAAAGAGGAAATTTGCAATAACCTGGGGATGAAAATACACAGCTCATTCAATTATTCAACTAACTTGTCTTTAGATCAACACTAATAAAGTGACAAATGTTTTCCTTCAGTGTATGATGGAAAATTGCAATCAAAAGGTTTACAAAAACTTTAATCTACTGAATAGGCTTTACATAAGGACATTTGGTTGATACTCACCTAAGAATCATTTTTAACCTAAAAATCTCTAAATTCTTAACCGTCTCCTCCTGCCCTGGGACACGAGAAGCCAGGTTCTTCAGGGACTTGATTATCATGGACAGTGCGTCGTTTTTGGCTTCATTCTTGGCCTCTTTCTTCAGCTCCTCATCTGTGAGATTCTCTAGAAACTGGGGAACCATCTCGATGACTGGGAGGAAGTACTTCTTCACCGTGTGCAATGTGAGGAACTCGTAACACTGGCCAAAAGGCCTGTAAAGGCACAAAACACACAGTCAGACAAGATGGACTTGTAAAGACAAAGCCATTATACAGAGAGCACTCTGCTACCCCATAAAATGTTCAGTAAAGCACTTTGACATGGTGTACAATGTTGTGCAGCTCTATTGTCTAATAGTCTTACTTGATAAGTGCAGCGATGATCTGGACGTTCAGTGCTTGGCCACTCATGAAGCGATCGTGCAGCATTTGAAACCCGTTTAACGTGCCAAATTTGTTTATTAAGTCCACCAACCAGCCCTGTGAATAGGAAAACAAGAGAGCAGAAAACAAATTAAAGACACAGTTACCCTTCATCTGCTAACTGAGAGTTGGTTTTACAATATGCCTTGTCCTCAATTTCCATTAGAAGACATTTTATGGCGCAGGACTTGAGATTATTCATGCCTAGGAAAATGGCCTAGTGCATATACAAAAAACATGGGTTTCAGTCAGAAAGTGTAGCATGAGAAACATGACAACAGATTAACTTCTTCCCCACCCTCTGGTGTTATGTATATTGGTGGCATTAGCACATAATTTGGTGGCAGCAATATTCAGTCTTGAGACAAAGATTCATGTTTCCAGTTAAAGCATCGCTATGATAAGAATGAGTCATTTTACTGTACTGATTTGAAGGTATACAATTTAGTGAAAAACACAACAGGGAAATCCATAATAGCTCAAATACTTCAAAACACTACTAGGTTTGCCTACAAACTAGGTTTGCCTAGTCAGGCTAGAGAGCTTAAGAACTGAAGAATATCTCAAACAATGAGTTAAATTATTTTCTATCAACTGGACTGCACACAGAACCAAAGCAGTTCTATATGACAGATAAACTAGTGAACCATTTCCTATTCAGGTTACAATATCACTCCCACTCAAGCTAACCAAATCATATAATTGATAATACTACTGACAAATAGTTAGGCTTTGTAAGAAAAACAAGCTAAAAGGCAGACTAAAACGGAATGGCTGCAGGCCTGTTAAGTGAGGCACTCCACTGCACTTCCCTCACATCCATCTTGTTTCCAATCCAATTCATTCTCTATTTAGTTTCAAGCTTTGTTCAAATCTTCACCAGGATAGTCCATAATGAATATGCAGGACTATACATTTAGAAGCAGATTAATTAACAGACCGCATAAGTACTCAAAAGTATTAAACGATGCAAAAAGTGTTTTTCCCCTGAAGATTTCATGTTGTAGATATCACTCCGTTTCATTTTTAAATGGGAAATTACCATTTTCCTGCATTTGTGTTCCTAATTACATGCCTGAAAAACAACTTAAGTAAATGTTTTTTCTCCTTCCCACAATCAATTTATCTAATAGTTAATTTTATGTGTGACCAGATTGGATTGCATTCATGCGTTTACAGGGAACTTGACTGTGAATTGAGAAAGATCTAGGACATTGAGGAAGAGATCTGAGAAATAGGTAGAAGGAGAGACACTGCAAACAGCTCTGCCAGGAGGACAAATACAAACTGTTTCTTAATTTGAATCCAGGGCAAGACTGGCTAGATTTTAACACCAGTCAAAAAAGAGCAAAATCTGACTAAATGGTTGCACAGTGAAGCCCTAAGTAGTACTGGGCCCAGTGCCAACAGAGGCAGACAGGCAAGCAATGCTGCAGTACTGTTCATATTGACCCCATGCCCACGCTGCATTCATAACGCTTTTATTGTAAAACTCCTATTCTCTCGTGTTGCCTCCTTCCCTTTTAAACATTCAACATTCTGACACAAGCACTAAGTGTTTGTGTTGTGGACTTTTATTTGATTTCTATATTTTTCTTTATCAATCCAGTGCACAGAGGGATTTCTCTTTGTCTCACTGGGGCCCTTAGGGTAAGGCCAGACTAAAGCTTCACTCTCTGTGGATTCAGTCCAAGAGGAAGAAAGACTGGCTTCTGGAGGAAGAAAAGAGCCCATTTTCTGCATAGTCGTTCCTATGGCAATAGCGGAGGAATTAAAATGCTCTAACCCGTATAGGATCCAAAGATGATGTTTTATCTTCTACAAGCCTAAATATGTAGGCCTTCTTATACATAGAGACATTTGCAAAAATATCACCTCACATCTACAATCTAGATTAAAGATTTGTTTCAAGTCTTTCATCTGATCACAGGAGATCACAGAGTTTAAAACAGTAGGATTGAGGGTCATATAGACTACACAGAGATGTGACCAATTAAAAAACAAATGGAAATAATAATTTAAAAAAAACGGAAAAGAGGAAAGAGTGGTGTTGTGTCCAAAACCACTGAATTCCTAGTAAAATTCCTGGGGGGTAAAAAGCCTGTTCAACATTGTGTCAAGCAACAGGTACAATTTTCAACATTGTCAACTGTTGCAGCAGTAATTCACCTTGGGTGAGCGAGGGTCCGGGGGGCGGGCGAAGAGCTCGTCGTCGGCCAGTTGGGCCCCGGCAGGGACGGTCTCAGAGGGCCGTGTGCCGTTGTAGATGTGGAACTTGCAGTGGGGGTTGGTGGCCATGGCCAGCAGCTCCAGTAGAGGGAACCAGTCCTGAGAGAGCTTGGCCACACACAGCTCCACCAGCCGGTGTGTGTTGTTGATGATACACCTCTGTGGAAGGAGGGTTGAGGGGAGGGAGAAAACAGCAGCATGTTAACCATTACACTGAAGTAGTGCAGTGCCTGTTTGCGCCGCTGCTGCACAGAGCGCTGTTCGCCCCGCCCCGCTGCTGCACAGAGCGCTGTCCGCTTGTTTATTCAAAGTTTATTAATATTGAACGTGTCACGTGCCCAAATTCCTGCAATTCCTTGGGTCCCCAGCAATACACCCGCCAAGTGTTAAGTCGATCGGATGAACGGTTCTTGAGATATGCGACAGACACACAGACAGACAGACAGGGTATGGTTTCGTATTTTTCCGATACCGGTGCTAAAACGATACTTTTAAAACGGTACCGGTGCCTAAACCGATACTTTTTTTTTATTTAAAGCAAAAAAACCAAAACGTTTTTTTTATTGCAAACACAAAGAAATTCAACAATATATTAACAAATAAATAATAAATAAAACCTAAGTCAACTACAATAATTTAAGAGCAAAAGAAATACCAAGTGCTAACTTCTAGACTTCTACAAATTCTTTTACTTAAACAGTTCTTTTGCCCAAATAAAACCATGTCTGCTTCTCTGGCAAAATATGACTCCTCTCCTGACATCATCAACATTTGCTACTTATTGTGACATTCTAGTTATTAAAAGTTTTTTTTATGGACTAAACCCATTTGTCCTTAATTACTTTTCATATACTTTTCATGTGTCACATGTTAACAAATAACTGACAGTTTGTATGAACCCGACGTTATCGGTAGTGAAAACTTTTACGACCCGCCCCTTTTATCTGATTGGCTAAGCGACCATAATGTGACATTGACGAGCACCCCTGCTGTTTGGCTCTCAACCAAAAGTTGGAAGGCGAGTCGCACTGGAGAGGAAAGCGGCGGCGCGTCATACAGAGGAATACAGAGGATTTCAAGCGGCGCACTCCAAACGATAATGTTAGTGAAGGCGCGTGTGGCCGTTTCGGAGCACCAGAGGGCAGATATTTCAATCGGCAGCTTGGGCATGGCACTTAAATGAGGCACCGAAATCTGCGTTGCAATTTGGTCCGGAAGGTACCAGTCGTAAAGGAACCGGTGCCATAGTGATACCGGGTTTCGGTACCCAACCGTACTAATGAGTGGTGTCTGAGATATCATACATGCCAAATGGACGAATGAACAATGCAGTGTCACCTGTTGGGCCCATCAGTGTGATTTTGAAAATGCCACAACACAGTGGTGAAATAAATCATTCCCTGGCTTTGTCAAAATCTGATCAATGGTGCCTGAGATTTCATCGTGTAGTACAAAAAAATGCACCACACAAATATAATTAACTAACTCTAGGTTTTATTCTATGGCACATTCAAGTTAACTGATAAAATCTAGCAAACAGCCTACAACCAAAATATACAACTGAGGAACAAAAACGTTTAACCAGACATCTCTTTACAGCCACGTGTACACGGTGTTCCCTTTCCTCCTTATGTATGGTCCACAGATCTGAAGGAACAAGATAGGAGTAACCAATATGGTACTGACTAAGCTTTCCAGGGAGGCTCGCGGAGACTTCAGACATATAGCTTACAACTATCCGGTTCCTTCCAAAACACTTTTTTGGGTGACTAATGAGAAGAATCAGCGCAGCTGTGGAACACAAAGTAGATAATGCATCTGAAATGCACAACCTTGTGTCATATCTCAAAATAAGATTAGATCAAAATTTAAACCTTAGATCAAAATTTAAACCATCAGTTCAAATAAGGGCGACAAGATGAAAGAAACAAAGATATTTTAGTTCCTTTATGTCCTTGTTTTACTCGCTGCTTTACTGTGAAAAGGTTCTACAGATCAATCTCCTGAAGTTACCACAACAGCCAACCTTGACTACTTTCAGCAAAAAGATCATTGATCACCCCTGGCATTGCCTCCTTCCTTCAGCTCTAAGAAAGCCAAATAGAAAACTCAATTTGCAGGCAAGAGTCAGGCTTGACCAACAAATACATCCACTGACAAAACAGTCAAAGAAGTCGCCAATGCAAAGAATGGATAAGACTATGAAGAAGACAATGCTGAGCTCCATTATACACCTATATTCTAGGACACTGAGGTTTCATTTTTTCGATTTCAGGTGTGTCAAGTCACACCACCTGACAATCAAATAAAATTCTTTCAACTCCCAAGATACACTTTGATCCCTTCCAATGGAGCCATGTAGAGTAGATGTTGTGCTCTATGGGAAATGAAACTGGGTCAAATTCCAAAGACTGTGATCCTTCAACAGAGCAGAATTTTTACCTCTAAAATGTAGCCTTTATGAAAATAGCTACAATACATTTAGGTTCACAGCCATCATATTTTCTTCCGCAAGAATTGAGCAATGAATGGACAGAAATATCAAGTTTCAAACATATTTTGGGTCGATTCTTTTCCTTCAAGGGATTAAATGCTTCCTCAAAAGCCCAAGGTGGTAGACTGTTATTTTGGTTCCTTAGCATACAGAAACTAGTGTTCCTCAAAGTACCAAACTGTGGAGGTGAAATGAAGAAACTCACATGAATCTCAAACTTCCAGCCACTGACTGCCTCGTCTGTCAGGATCTTAGTGAAGGAGATGGTCAGACCATCTCGGAAAAACCTCTGGCACGCCTCACATTTAACATCCAGTCCTGCAAAGGAAAGAGACTATTCAGCGATGCCATTCAGCGATGCCAACAACTTGTATACTCCATCTTGCTCTAGAGTCATTTATATTTGTTTCAGTTTCATAAAGTGGGTAGTACTGGGTACATAACTAAAACTCCAAGAATATGCCACAGGGTGTTGGGATTATGAAAGTAACCCATGAAGAGTTTTTTCCAAATATTTCACTGTCAATTGAATTGTGATCATGACCATCAGCACTACATTAATTAGCCCCTCTGAGTTGCTTCCCATTGGCATGTGTGATCAATTTCCCTCATCACTTTTGATGCATAACTTCACAATCTAATGGAGAAATTATTCTTGGATATTGCAAGAGAAGCCACTAATTAGACCAAATGGAAGCACAGAGAGGGGCATAAATCCAACACATAGTATCTTTAAGGAAACACAAGAGCTTTCTTTCCATTCCTACCTCTTTTACTAAGATCTATAGCAGCTTCCAGGAGGACTTCCAACTCTCCCTTTGGCAAAACTGGAACAACCCAACGGGGCCTAGGGGAGGAAACAAACATCCACATGAATGCAGAGAAAGACACACACTGGCATGCAAAAGACACTTTAATTACAGTGGTGGATCGCATTTGTGTCAGAGCGTGTGTATATACCTGTTGATCATGTCATCCAGTTTGGCCAGGTCAGTGTGAGGGAAGGCTGGCTCCTCCTCCTCCAGCTGAGGAGGCCCATCCCCCTGGCCCTGCTCATCTGGTGGGCTCACTGGAGAGTTCTCATTGGATGAATTAGGAGACGATGTCTGGAATAACCATAGACAATCAGAAGTGCACACTGGTCTCTGTGGCCATTTTAATGTTTGTGTGTGTGTGTGTGCGCGTGCATGTGACGGTTGTTATACAACTAAACCATACAATATTATGTCAGACCAAGTTTCACAATACCAAGTACCACAAAACCAAAAAATTATCAAATAATAATGCCAAAATTTGACCAGATTCAACGCTTCAGAATTCTTATTGTCACAGATATGCAATAAGTGTTTGACATCACAAAAATACAGCAATATTGAGCTGTCATGCAACCTCTGTGTGTGTGTGTGTGTGTGTGTGTGTGTGTGTGTGTGTGTGTGTGTGTGTGTGTGTGTGTGTGTGTGTGTGTGTGTGTGTGTGTGTGTGTGTGTGTGTGTGTGTGTGTGTGTGCGCGCGCGCGCGCAGACATCTCTCCAGAAAGGTCATTAAACAAAGCCATCAAGTCATCATAGTCCTAGCATTATTTGGCATACCAAGTAATATTCTTTTCATCCTTATCTCCCTAGAGGAGACTGAGACAGCACACAGCAAAGTGTGTGTGGGTTGACGTGCTCGTGTTAGGAAGTATAAATGTGGTGGTGTGTGGGTGTATGTATGTTGGGGTGCTGTCAATAGATCTCTTGGAGGGAAGAGAGTGACAGACAGAAAGAAAGACAGAGAGAGAGAGATAATGTGCATCTCTGAGTATGTGTGTTTAAGCACCAGTGTGCCCATTCTTTTCTTGATTCCTTGCTTGAGTTAATGACTGTGTATGAGCAACAGTAGTGGCGTTAGCAGTTGTGTGTGTGAGTGAGAGTAAGAGAGAAAGAGATAGAGAGAGACAGAGAGAGCGAGAGAGTGAGAGGCATAACTTGAGAAATGTGAAATGTGGGGGTGTGTGGAGAAGGCTCCTTCTGCTTGGCTGACCTACATAGGCAGCTTGCCTCTCACGTCTCAGCACTGCTCATCTCTAACCAACAGAGGCCTGCACATGCACACCCACAAAGACACACACACACACACACCCTTTATCCATCACTCAGGAGGCTCTGTTCATTGATGCCTCGCCTTCACACACTCTCTCTCTCTTTTCCGCTCCCTCCCTCCCTTTTCCTCCCCTTGGGCATCTGTGTGTGGTTAGGTATGAGCACTAGCTGTTGAATGAAAAAAACAAAACAAAAAAAAAAAAGAAAACAACTGCTGCAGTGTCTGGACTCCCGCAGAGAGAGACATAAAGACACACACCATTCCTTCTCCTATCTCTACAAGTTAATTTAATTACATGTGTATATTGCTGCTGGGGTGCTGATGGCATTGTTCTGTGACCACTGATGCAGTAACAAGCTGTAATGCACAGGCATATAAAATAGGAATAGGAAGAGAGAATAGGGAGTTTGATGAAAGCAGTAGCCAGCAGAGAAGGAAAAAGATCAGAAATACTGAGTATGAAGGACAAATAGGGTGGGGGTACTGAGGACACAAAGGGAGATGAGCGGGTGAAGATGAATAGCCCAGACAGACAGTGCAGTTGGCAGAGTGATGGAGCCAGAAGACAGAAAGGAGAGCAAGGAAAGGTCTAACGTTGAGTATGGGCTGGCAAGATGATGCTGACCTGGTTCTGTGGCAGTGGGGGCTGGCTCTGGGCATCGGGTGCCTGGCCCTGGCCCTGGCCCTGACTGTCATTGCCCCCCACCGGAGAGCCACGCGTGGTGGCTGTCATGCTCGCCACAGGGCAGATCTTGGCAATCTTGGCCTCTTAGGGAGCGCTGGCCAGGAGGAAAATCACAGCCGCCTCAGCCGTAGAGCAGAGGGATGAGAGCCCGAACACGAGAGAGAGGGACACAAGCACCTGGAGATCTGGATGGGCCGCTGAGACCATTGCATAACCTGGAGCAGGGAAGAGGGGTAAAGGTCAGCATTATCAGTTTATGTGCAACACACAAGCGGAACAGGCTAACAGATGGATATCACCTTGGGGCAAGTCACCTCAGTGCTGAAAACTACAATATAAATCAGCTAACTCTGAAAGCTGGTCTGTGCTTGGTCATTTACTATATTCTCTCAGCAACTACCTGCCAAGTGTCTGTGTTCAGTGAACAACTGGATGTGTTGTGGATTGTGTGCAGAGGTGAGAGTGATAAGGATTACCACCCTGATAACAAGACACTCTGGAAGAGTCTCCAAAACCTGTCCCACTGTCTTTGGAAAGCTGACTCTGGGCCGATTCCCATCAGATCAGCTGGAGAACTTGGCACAGCTTGACTAAATGTCAGTATGACGACCAGTGAAACATGATATAGTCTGCCAATTCAGCACTTGGCAGTGGTACCTGACTGTCTAATCAACAACACATCCTGTACATAAATACATGCTTTTTTAAAAGGCAGCCATAGTCAATGTCATATGGCCTAAAAGTGAGTCATAGCTCTGCTTCGATTACAAATTCCATTCAAATACCTCCAGTGAGCAAATAACAAGCTTATTTGGAGGAATAACCCTGATAGCAATGAAAGTAAGACGTAACAAAATGTTGTCATTCAAATGGAAAGAATCCCCTCTTTCAGTACAGAGGCTGGCAGTAGCCGTGCTACAGACCAGTTAGGCAATGAATGGTGCACCTTATAACCTCAAAATGTGGTGCCCTAATAGCTGCTTGCATTTCATATATTTCTGCTCAAAGAGACACCTTGGAAAAAAGTCTTATGGAACAACTGTAATTTTTCCTTGCAGGATGTTTTGAATACCTGCAACATATTGAAATTTGAAAAATTCTTAGCTACATATCTCAAAGTAGCACTTGTATTTCCTCCCCACAAATTACAGGTATCAAAAAAATATTACATTTATTAGGTTCTTTTTTTTTTCCAGCCTTGCAGGGACTACTGCGCAAATTCAAATTCACAAACCATGCCTGCAGCTGTACCGTAGATGGACAGCAGTTACTGTGGCTGCTCAACGCAAAAAGCAGAGAAAAAGATGGCTCATAAGGAAGTGAGGATCTTTGCCATACTGCACCACTGAGCAAAACCTATTGAAATCCATACAATGTATGAGTTTGGAGTCTCAAATAATTTTTACAGTTTATGATCCAGACACCAGAGGTGCTGATGTAGTTAAGTTCCAGAGAGAGGGAGAGCTCTAAGATCTCACTCTCATCAGCATGACACACTACCACCTTTAGGCCGGCCACATCACCGATTAACAAGGCCTGCTATGACATTTGGGACTAATACATTAGCTGTATGCTTTCATATAGGCAGCAGAAAAGCTGTCTGATACTACTATATCAACAATAAATGATTCTTCATTATCTCCCAGTTCCCTCAGAGCTACAACAATAAGAAAAGAATTAAAAGACAATTGTGAAAAAACAACTCAGACATAAATGCAAATTCAATGTCACAGAACGGCAATTAATAAGTTGATCTCACGTATATCATTATATTATTATTATTCCACTGTCATATCAATCAACACCACACTGGTCATTACAGTCTTTCAGTCACTAAAATCAACATTGCCCATTTAGGCTATATGCTCTGCCTACTGTAATCTCTCCCTCTTCAAAAATTCCCGTCTGAATTGTCAATAAAATGTAAAAAATCAATCAGAAAAGAGAACACAGAGTCTCTATCACTGGAGCCCAATTCCACTCAAAAACTAACCTAGGCTGAGCTTCAATAAAAGTGAAGATCAATAATCAAACAAAAGCCTTTCTTCATTGGATAAGAAATCACAAATCTGCTGTCTAATTTTAATCCTCAAGATCAGACTCAAGCCAAGAAGCAGAGCAAAACGGGTGGGTAGCTCCTGCAATATACAGGAAACGTATGCAAGTAGACCAAATGTGAAAGCATTTAGTCTGGGTCAGAGTCAATGCTATTTTCTCAAGTTGAGGTGGAAAGGGGTGATGTCATTACACTGGACTTACACCAAATCCATAAACTCTGCCACAGCCATTCCAGTGATCACAATCGGTAAAGTGCAGGGCACCAAAAAGAGAAGGGACCATGATTTGATGATTTTCAAACAACATGGGGGATTTCCTGTAGTAACCATGGGATTGGTTGGCAAGGAAGCAGTGATTTTTCATCTCTTTCTTTTACACTTACAGACAGACCCCTTACCCCCCAACACACACACATCATGGATCAACCAGCAGTGTAGGTTTGGTATGCAGTTAAGTATGTAGGCATCTTGCTGATGTAGAGACATGCTGTCAATTCATAAAAAAATAGGAATCTTTCAAATGGAAAAATTACATCAAAGCCAAACAAAATGTCACCTAAAAGCATCAAGACATTCTCAGCCCTCTGCAACCAGCTGAAAGGTTTAGTGTCGTTGACAATCACAATATGCAGTCTGGCCCTTTGTAAAACCAAGCTCCAGAGGACACATGAGGCCATGAGCCATAATGATGAGCATTGTTTACCCCCCCCTCCCCCCTCCCCTCCCCACACACACACACAGTCTCTCCCTTCCTACCTCCCCATCAAAAAGCAGTCAGTCATCTGGCCAGGTTTACCATATCAACAAATGACTGTAAATAGGCTTACAAAAGCTAAATTAAAAGGGGAATATTTGATCCACTGTATACACAGAAATATAGGATACAAATGAAAATGTCCAAAACATTAAGGGTTTGTCATTCAAGTAAACACCTATCAAACCGTGACTGTGTCCAAATATAAATAACATCATTAAGAACCACAGCAGCTGCACGTCTGTTCTCCTAGAGGGGAATAGCGAAAGGCTAAGCGGACAGTCTCTTTTGCAAGTGTGTATGTGTATGTGTATGTAATATGGGTGTACTAACCTATAATAATTCGATTTTTGATGTGTAAACAACTACTTAGTGAGTAGCCAATCGTTTCTCAAGAGATGTGAGTGCGGTAGCATTAACAATTAAAACAGATATTGTGCTTTTATGTCATGTCACAGAGTTTATGCTTTAAGGGTAGTGAAACTAGTTTATTTCCTACTTTGCAGGTGGCCAATGATATCTGGTTCAGCATCAGCAATCGTGGTCACAATTGACATTAGAGCTAGCAGAGGCCAACTCTGGCCAATGACATTTACTGAGCTTAAGACGAAATGTCATAACATTGGACTGAGGTACTTAGCCAGTCACTGAAACTTTCCTGAACCATAAAAAGGTAACACTATGTTTAATGACCCGAGAAGGTACCTGAAGTGACATCTATACGGCAACTACTGTCACTAGTAAGACGGGCGCTGCTGCAACATAGGGGTGCAACTGCGGCCTTTTGGACTGAACCGGCTTTTAGGGGAAAATGTTATTACAATAAAGCTTCTGAGCGGAGCTAGACCACAGTCGGTCATCTACGTATGATAGCTTGGAGTGTCTTCAAAATAAGAAAATTGTCCTAACAGCTGCGCATAAAATAATATCTAATTGTAATATTACATAACTATCGTTGGAAGCTAGCGCCGTTAACTAACAGCTGGTGGTTTAGTTAGTTAATGTCTGCAACTAGCTGCGGCAGCTAATGTTAGCTTGCAAGGCGATCCGCCCAGACAGGAGAGTAGTGAAGGCCTTGTCGTCAAAAGCCCATTTCACCAACACACACACAGAGGCCTCTTCATTCGATCGGGCCTGCCATTATAGCTAGTTGCATAGCCAACGTTTGCTACATAATTGACACGCTTACGCACAAGAAAAGATTGATTAATAATTTAAAATCATTACCCATGTAACTTCATTTTGCCTGGCGTTATTGTTACCCAACTATGGCGCTGTAACGCCATTTGCAACGAGCATTGTCGTGCTAACGTTAGCGAGGAGCTAATGTTACCTAAAGAAACAGCGAACGTTAGCTAAGGTTAGCGTTAGCTTACGAGCGCATAAAAATCCCAAACTGCACCAAGTCATTATTTTGACATGTTGCTAGCCGATATGACTCGGCAAATAAATAGTTTGCTATCTATAAACGAAATATCAGTGGTTAAGTTGAACGTTAGTTTGCTACAATCTCGTCAGCTCGGTCAACAAACTAGCTAGCACAGATAACGTCAAACGTCTGTTAGTGACAGGGGGTTCGTCTATTTCCTGAAATTTAATTGACTGTTTGAGATGTAGCGTTAAAGTTATAGCTAAAACAAATTGAAAATACGATCTTGGAGGCCCGACTGATTAAATCTTCATTAAATTAATACAATTTTATTAGAGCTATCATGGATACAATGCAAATACGATTGAGTGGAAGATTGTACTCGATAACTAAATTTCGACAACTTGTAAACATGAAATGCTTAGTGGAATTCTTCCTTCTCAGTCTGTAGACGGTGTCTGTGACCATTTGCGGCTGACTACGGTTAGCTAACGCTAGCTTCAGTTTGTCAGCAGGGGAAGCTAACTGGGTCTGACTACCTGTAATGTTAAGACCATGAATTGCAGTTTAATCCAATCGACATCATGAGGCTAACATACATGTACAATATACGCTAGCTAACAGAAGAAACGCTGTCAACAACAGACTAACACAATTAAGTCAAATGCCGTAACGTTACCTGGCATCCACCACCAGCTGACGCCAATATTAGAGCTGTGATAGAGCTAGCAGTAGCCAGCTAACCATCAGCAGCCAGGCTACCGAGCTAGTTAGCTAACAACTCACCAGGAATTTGATAGGACTTCCCCCTCTATTCACGGGCTACGTCCAGCCTTGAACGATGGTGTCGTCGTATATTACATAAACGTGGCCTATATCGCTGACTGTTTCGCAGGAGACAAAACAGGATACCAGAAAGATCTAATTCCTACGGGTTTTTTCTCTGCTTTTGGGTGTTTTTCCTGCGTCACCGGCGCGGTTGCAGCCCCCCCAACTCTATGTAGTCCGATTTCTGGGGCTTGTCACTTCGGTCCCAGCAGTCAGTCACAACTTGAATCACTTCAACATGGCGGAAGCGCAGTCTGACACAAATGTTGCTCAGTAAAACAAGCCAGACGACTATCTGAACTCCAACGGTCAACGTTGTCTGTGAGCCAATTTGCACTACAACCGAGAACAGCTCAGCAAACGGAACACCAGCTGAACGGAACGGACAAAAAACCCTCACAATTATGATAACTGACTCCGGCTCCAGCAAGGATTTACAACTCCGTTATTTAATCCAAACCAGACGAGAAAGCCGAGCAAGGTGGAGCACTTGACATTACCGCCTCCTATCGCACGGGGTAGTAGTGAAATTGATAGTTGATTAGTGCATACATTAGGAAACTAACATTTCAGCTCCACCCAGGTGGCAGGGCGGCCTACTGGTTGGTTAGTTAAGTTAGTTAGTTAGTTAGTGTGACCAACTGACCCCCACAATAATCATGTGTCCTGAATAGTAAGTGACTAAAAGCTGAACCCCTACCTACTCAGCCATTGTAAGTTGCTCTGGATAAGAGTGTCAGCCAAATCCCTAAAATCTAAATGACCCATAAGCCACTTACAATGTACACTCTTTGCTAAATAGGGCCCCACCTAATATATATGTCCTTATTATTGAAAATACTATAGTTTCTTACAGTACACACAAGCTGTTATGGAGGGTGGGAGAGGCACAATTCATTTGTAACAGATTCACTGACAGCACGGTGGAATATTACACTATTTTCATCTCACCTGTATTCTATTTCTCTGCCTCTCTCTTGGGGTCAGGTTACTTTCCCTTCTAGTTGCCATGGTATTGTTTGTCAATCTCTCCTGCCACACCCTATGTGTTGTGTGCCTGTATGTGCATGCGCATGTACATATTACACCCCCCCACCCCCCAAACCCTCAAGGTAGCTAGTGCCTATGGGAAATTTTCACAAAATAACCTATGCCTAGCCCACAAGATCATCTACTGTATCTTAAAACTGTTGACCAAACATCTGTACAACTATACAACTAGGACAGTATCATATTCACAGAATAAAGGAGAAAGAAAAGCATAGGAGTTAGAAAATGAGATCATAGAAAGATAGAGGGACTCATCTGCTGACTCACTGCATATGTGTGTGTGTGTGTGTGTGTGTGTGTTTCCCAGTATTTTTTCCTTATCTTTAATGCATTACCTTCTTTCCTGTGTCTGATCAGAGTCATGTTCTTGAAAGAAAACCACTTTGTCTCCACCTCTGGATACACCTTAATCAGTCAACAATCTTTTTGCATCTAGCAAGCTGTCAGTACCACAGGAAGGACTGCAAGAGCAGACAATGATGAATACTAAAAAATATTTCCTTTCCTCTTATCAGAATGACATTTCACCAATTGAAAACAGATGTAAATACAATTTGTATTATGGCTATTCATTTCTTTTCTTTTTTTTCCCCAAAACCATGCTAGTGATGTTAAACCTTAGCAGAGAGAACACTTTTTCTTGATTGATGCGGTCAGCGATTTTATGGGGGTAACACTGCATTCTTGTAAATTAATGAACAAGTACATTAGTGTCAAATTGCATATATGAGATGACTGCTTTCAGGGGCTTTTTTGGGTCAGAAAAATCAAGCCAATGAGACCCAAGGCTGAATATTCAGCTACATTATTCAGCCTTTTTTATTATTGACTCATTTAGTTGTAGTCACAACAAGTCAGTTTTATAGTACCATTGATGTTGCATGTAGAAACATTAAGACCTTTTTTTGCAAACGGCTTAAACAAAAGTTAAGGTCAGTCACATCTCCTTAAGTCATGGAACCTGTCCAAGTTTAGCTTTTGTACTTATTTTGTTGGTTTCTCAGATGCAATAGGCTATTTGGATATCGACTGTTTTTTGAATAAGCCCTTTAAGCCCTATAGTGTGGAGGCAATTAGGTATTTAAGTAATGCTAACACAAAGGTACATGGTGATTTTTTTCTTCAGTTTATGATCATCGTTGTTAGTTTGCTACTCTTTCGCACTATGATTGATATCTGTCAACACTGACTTCATTGTCTTTATTGTCTTTTATTATTCCTTCCTTCATTCATTCATTCATTCATTCATTCATTCATTCATTCATTGTCCTTAACCGGTTATTCCTATTGAGGGTCATGGGGGGGGGGGGGGCTATCCCAGCATGAACTGGGCAGAAGGCAGGGAAACATCCTGGACAGGTTGCCAGTCCATCACAGGGCGAACACTGGTAAACCTACATTCACACCTGCGGGCAATTAAGAGCTTCACGCTTCAACCTGACCTGCATGTTTTTGTACTGTGGGAGGAAACCCAGACAAACACAGGGAGAACATGCAAACTCCACACAGAAAGGGCCAGGGCCAGGAATCTTGCAGTGAGGTGAGGCGACAGTGCGAACCACTGAGCCACCATGCCGCCCCTGAACACTGACTTAACAAATACTATCCTAGCTGGTCTAGTCAGAGTGCTATGATTAAAGGTCAAAGGCCATAACTCTCACAATGTAGGACTTACTGGGCAGACTTGTCAAACTATCCTTGCTCTACAAACTTGTCTCCTGAATTATACAAGTCTACTATTACTGTTTTTTTTGGAGTAACAATTGGCTTGATTATCAGACTTGGCCCAGTGTATCAGTGGAGTGATGTGCTGTGATAGTTTTTTCCAATAAACATGCAAGTATTATATTCATCAAGCCATTTACTGCAAACTTGGAATAGTAAGGCAGAGTTGAACTATTGGACATTCTGTGTTACTATATGTAGGTAACCCTGTAATGATAGAATGCTATTTTATTTGCAATATCTTAAATAAATATTATTTTGCTGGAAGGCTAGACTGACACTGAAACCAAATATCTACTCAGTGTTTTCAAATCATTACACCCTTGTACCCAAAACAGCACTGTATGTTCACTGCACACTACCTTCCTATGGAAGTTATCCGCCCCATTAGTTTGCAAGTGTATGCAAATGTTTCCCACAAACATATAAAATATTTCAGTACATTGGCACATTAAACACCTTAATGAATGTACCTGTAGGAAATGAAATGTTGTGGAACTGGGTTCACTTGCTCTAGAGCTGAATATTTGTCAGTATAGTTTGGTTGGAATTGGTGCATGTGGTCTTAACCATGAATACAATGGCTCACAACTCAGCATGGGTTTACCCAGTAACTATAAAGCTTGGTATACATATTGGGATTTCTAAGTATACATTTCATGCAAATGCATCAAAAACGTGCTGAATGGTTACACTTTTTGTACAGCCATTCACAAGTGATCATCTTAATACAGAGATGGACACAAACCCTAATTTACAAAACCTTTTTTATTTCAAAATTCTGTACAAATGCTAAAAATCATCATCTAAACAAGTGGTCCTCAACCTTTTGGCTTATCACCCCTTGAAACAAAGCGATGCCTGTGGCTACACTAAGCAGCCTGCATAGTGCGGACTCAGAGTGGTGAACAGTTCAAAGCAGAGAGGCAGAAAACTATTCAGTATTTCACAAGAAAAAAGCAACGATTAGTGAAAAATCTTAATAAACAGACACAATAATAAATGCGCATAGTAGAAATATTTTTTCCCCCATAAGTCATCTCAGGACCCCCTACAATTATCTCACAACCCCCTGGTGGGTCCTGCCCCCAGGTTGAGAACCACTGATCTACACAAAGTGTAAACTGTACAAAAATATATTTTGTTCATCTCATGAAAAAATGTAGACCCAGAAGTAAAATGCCCCAAAAAAATATTAATCAAAAAATAAATCAAAAACAGAACCAACTGTTTTTCTTCCTTTCTTTCTTTTTTTGTCTTTCTTTCTTTCTTTGGTCTGCAGGTCCTCAAATGGAGTAGAGTAAACAAATAAGAATACAACTGATCTGCTTGTGTTACTCCCTTTTGGGCAAATAAAAACAGTCTCCAGATCTTCACAAGTCACAGCCAAATATTATATGAATACATAAATAGATAATGGCAAATAAAAAACTATTCTGTAATCATTATAACGAAAACAACCATCAATTTCAACTAAAAACAATGATATTTTCAAAAACGTATTCATTTATATTCTGTCTTCACGTGATCTACATGCTTACTATGATGTGTACTATGATTGTATTTCATGAAGAAGCATGTCAGCCTAAAACAGGTTGGGAAACTATTCCGCACATAAAAAAGATGGGAAAACTCAGTTTAGGTGGGTTTAGTTTCCACCACCACATCCCTAGTCGTTATGCATTCTCGCGCATTACTAACCTCAAGTGAATGCAATGATGAAATGAAGCTAATGATTTTGCTGTCAAGGACCCTCTGAGCAGTTTGGGACTCTATGGGAACCACTGGCCTAAACTGTGTATTTGCAGGTTGACCGGAGTAAAGGGGCCAGGACAGAGGGAGACGTTGCTCCCGTCCACTCCTCATTTGCTCCTGTCTGGGTTTTCTGTCCCGCCAGTCAGACCTGAGCTCATTCCCGACAGCAAAGATGGCGGCTGAGCAGCGTTGAATGTTCTCCGTAATGAGTTAGCTACCAAATTAGATGTATTTAGCGAGTTTCCTGCCGAACAAGGAAGCCGAGCCAATAAAAGAAACTCGTTTCGCGAGAGAAATGTTGTGAGACGGCGTATTTTTTTCTTTTCACGGGAAGTTACTACGACTAGTTTTTTTGTTTTAACGGTAGGTGTGCATCGCCGTAGCTAGCTCGTATCGTCATTGTAAAATGGCTCCGGTGCAGATTGGGTCAGATGGGCAACTGGTCCCGCTTGGGGGTCCCATAGCCTCGGGTCCCCAGCCACCTCCACCTGGGGCCCCGGCCACACAGGGGGTCCGACTGAGCGTGCTCATTGAGTTTCTTCTTCAAAGGACCTACCATGAAATTACCCTGCTGGCTGAACTGTAAGTAACATTTTAGGCCTAAACATAAAAGCTAACTAGGACAACTAGCAGGCTAACCAGCTAGCTAACTACTCTTGCTGCCAGTAAACTCATTGGATGCTCTCCCACCACTCTCCCCCTAGCCATTAAATATGTACTAAGTGGGATTGTTCATAGTTGTATTTGCAGGTAATCGAGTGGTTAGGGAGTGCTTTTGATATGTATGTATGTATGGGGGTAGGAATAAGCTCTATAGGGTAACTTGGTAGGGCAATGATTGATGTGACGGCGGATTTGTAAATACTAGACCCTCTTATGTCTTTTGATGCTATGGCTAGTAGGTTAGTTGTTTAAGAGAAGTGTTGGGGTGATGATCATGTGATAAGTATCTGAGATACCAGGGGGCAGCCAGGCTGATGATGGACCACCTGGACCAGTCTGCTGTCCTCTTGCCAGTTTCTCTTCACCCCAGACCCCTTTCCCATCAATGCTAAGTTGTAGAAGTGTCATCTATTGTAGTCTACCAAGCAGACAAACCAGGGATGCACAGGATTTGGGGCTGGTTACATGTTAGGCTATTGCTATACTTGGATGATGATGACAATGGTGGTGATAATGAAGTTTTGATGTCCCTATTTCAGGCTTCCCAGAAAAACTGACATGGAGAGGTAGGTTTCAGCAAATCTCATCCATATCACAGGTCTCTTATTCACCCTTTCAGTTAAGCCTTTGTTTTTTAATCTGTTTTGAATTGAACTCATCTTTCTTTACAGGAAAATTGAGATTGTCCAGTTTGCCAGTCGCACCAGGCAGCTCTTTGTGCGTCTCTTAGCACTGGTGAAGTGGGCGAGCAATGCAGGGAAAGTTGAAAAGTGTGCGGTATGTCTTTTACAATATCCACAACCATTATCACTTCATTATAGAATTTTAATAAGACACTGCAGTGCTACTGGCCTTTGATCCATCACAACACAAAATCAACTTACACTCACCTCCCACCTCTGGTCTCCATGGTAACAGATGATCTCCAGCTTCCTGGACCAGCAGGCCATCCTGTTTGTGGATACGGCTGATAGGCTGGCATCGCTGGCTAGAGATGCCCTGGTACATGCCCGTTTGCCCAGCTTTGCAATCCCCTTCGCCATTGATGTGCTCACAACAGGGTCCTACCCACGCCTGCCCACATGCATACGAGTAAGTCTGTTATTATGGTTCCTACTCTACCTCTCTAGGGTACTAGTCTACAGCCTGGCTTGAAAGGCTGTTGGGAAATCGAACTCATAGTTTTAACTAACTTACTCTTTTGATTAGGGCTGAACAATTAATCAAAATTTTATCGAAATCGCAATATGGCCCACTGCAATTTTCAAATCGCAGGAGGCGCAATATTTGTTAAAGGCGAAATATGTGTCAAAATACCATTTTAAATTAAATATTGTCGTGCTGCAGAGATGTCCTGGCCTACACATCATATTCTACAGACTTAAGAAAACATCTTTGTTTGGTACAGATCCTCGCAAAAATCACACCATAATCATTGTAATACGTTTTTCAATGAAAATGAGAATAATGATGTAAAAATTATCATTTGTCTAATATCGCAAATCATATCGCAATTACAATATCAGTCAAAATAATCGCAATTAGATATTTTTTCAAAATCGTTCAACCCTACTTTTGATCTAGTTTGTTAGCTCACCACTGTGTTTGTGTGCATTGTATAGGATAAGATCATTCCTCCAGACCCCATTACTAAGAATGAGAAGCAGACCACCCTGAACCAGCTCAATCAGATTCTACGGCACCGCCTTGTCACCACAGACTTGCCCCCTCAGCTAGCCAACCTCACAGTGGGTAAGTTGCTCTTGTAAACACACACACACACACACACACACACACACACACCTGAATATTTCAGTTGTTTGCCTCTCTTGCTGTTCTTCAGAAATAATGGCTGCTCAAAACAAGTTTGTGTTCAACTGTCTGTCTAGCTAATGGGCGTGTGAAGTTCCGTGTGGAAGGAGAGTTTGAGGCCACCTTGACAGTGATGGGAGACGACCCGGATATTCCCTGGAGGCTGCTGAAGCTGGAGATTCTGGTGGAGGACAAGGAAACCGGAGGTAAGACAAGGACACATCCAGCACTGCTGCACACAACAGTGGGAGCTTAGGAGAGGGAGGGAGTGAGGAAGGTGTTTGTGGAGTGTAGACACAAGTTGATTGACATTTTTTTGCCAATTTATTTCCTCTGACTTGTCTTACCTCGTTCTGGCCCTCTCTCCCTCGGCATCTCTCTATTTCTATATTAATTCTATCACCCCATTCTTTCCCTTAATCCATCCATCCTTCCCTCCCTCTACCGACAGATGGCCGAGCCCTGGTCCACAGTATGCAGGTGAACTTTATCCACGAGTTGGTCCAGGCACGTCTGTTTGCAGATGAGAAACCCCTACAGGACATGTACAACTGCTTGCGTATCCTTTCTGTGTGTTTTTGTGAGTGTGTGTACCCACGCACGTGCACACGCATTTTCTTCGTGCCCTGCCTGCAACCACTTGGCTTGGGTCCCAGTCTGGTGTGAACTACTGCAGCAGGGCGGCAGTGTGTGTCGGAGCATATAGAGTATTGACTGGTCAAGCATACGTACACAGCATTCCAATGAGCAACACAGCTGCAGAATTGCATCCTTCCAAGCCCCCTTTTCCCCCTTTCATGGTTGAACAACACAACAGCTTTTTGTTATCGACAAGGAAAGAGCAGCACTATTCACATTATATCCTATTGCTCAGCCATGTTATAATGTGAGGTATAATTAATTTCCCATGAAAGTTTGTCTCTAACACCTGTTGATAATGGCAAATTAATATATTTTACAACATTTCAGTATCTTTGGGAAAATTACAGCTGCGAACTACGGTTGCTAAGTACTGCCACCATCATGTCATGTCAACACTAGTATCCACCACATAGCACTTATATCGTCACGCATTAATAATGGTGCCATTCGTCATGCTGTCATAACCAGTATTTATGGGAAGCAGAGGATTTGTTTTTATCAGACAGTCAGACGCCTATTGCTCATCAGTTGGTGGTAAAACGGTAAACTGTAGCCTTACTTTTAAGTCTGTCAACCCTCAGGCACAGGGGAAAAAACAACGGCTTGTTAGCATTCATGCTAACATCAAAGGCCTTAATCAAGCATGCAAGCTGAGCGCGGCCATGCTAATCACAATGCTAATCAGTGCATCTCTGCTCTGCCTCCCCTGCACCAAAGCTAGTGGTGCAGCTTACCCTCTCAAAGAGTTGTCTGTGTTCGGCACAAATAGCCCTTTTAAAGGGTGTGTTTTACAAACAGAGTATATGTGTCTTGAGGATATGTGTTTGGGTGTGTTCTGAATTTTAATGGTGAGGTGTGTATGATACTATATCGCTAGTCTCTTGGTCTTAGTATTTTCCCACGCTGTGTCTTCCTTAACCCCTTTGTGTCCAGACTCCTTCTGTCTGTCGCTGCAGCTCGAGGTGCTCCACTCCCAGACTCTGATGCTGGTCCGAGAGCGCTGGGGAGACCTGGTGCAGGTGGAGAGATACCTGCCCGCCAAATACCTCACACTCACTGTCTGGAAGTAAGACTTTTATACACAGATGGTGCACCTGTGTCAAACGACATTAAAACTGAATGATTAGATAATAACCATAATGGTTGACTGTATTCATACTGTTTTCCTCCCATCTTCCCCTCCTCTCTCTTTTTGTTCTTCCAGCCAACAAGTGTTGGGTCGGAAAACGGGCACCGCATCAGTACACAAAGTCACCATCAAGATTGATGATTCAGATGGATCCAAGCCATTGCAAATATCTCATGAACCTCCCCTCCCTGCCTGTGACTCTAAACTAATGGAGAGAGCTATGAAGGTTAATCTCCTGGACATGACGTATGTAGCATTATGGCCTGCTGAACAAGTCTCTTATGATTTAACATCTTCTCTCTGCTCCCATTCATTTTGCAGATTGATCATCTCTCAGTGGAGAAACTTTTGATTGACAGCGTGCATGCCCGTTCCCATCAGAAGCTACAGGAACTGAAGGCCATTCTAAAGGCCAGCAACCCCAGCGACAACTGTAAGCATTTCCTCTACTTTCTCTTTATTCAAACAACTGAACACTTCCCTGGGCATATATAGCGCAAAGCTACAGTAAATAATGTTGTCTCCCACTAGTGATGCAGCACTGACCCCTTCAAGTCAATCAATGTTCTTTAAGTGCTGGATCTCTTTGCAAAATGCATCATGCATAAAATCTGTCTGTTTGCTTCAGAGGTGTGTGACATCTGAGGTATCTAAGAGAGATATTTGAGTGCATGACACTATGACTGTGTGTCTGTTTTTCAGCATTCATCGAGACTGCGTTGCCCACACTCGTTATTCCAATACTGGAGCCCTGCGGTCGCTCAGAGTGCCTACACATCTTTGTAGATCTGCACTCTGGGATGTTCCAGCCCATGCTGTATGGTATAGGTAAGTAGGAGCAAACACAAATTCAAAACTACAAACAGAGCACCATGTATCCTTTGTAATGTAATGAAGCAATGGTGATGGAGGTTAGTTTTTTGTTTTGGTCCCACATTTGTCCTTGTGTTGGTCCCAATAATGGTTCTAGTGCGTGTTGCATTTATTAAAGGGTTTTGCTTTGGATACTTCATCATAATAGAGACATTAATTCTAACAATTGGGTTAGGACTTGCCTGATATCAGACAGAATTGTCAACTCGTTACACTCCATTTCCATCTTCAGTCTGACATTGCCTCCACTCTAAGGGATTCGATTTTCCCTAATCAATCACTAGAGACCAACGTATCCGCCTGAATCTAACGTCATTTTAAGTTGACACTGATGCGTAGCCATGACAACACCAGAGACGGTTCAGAAAGTGTAGAGCATCTTTGACAACACGGAACAAAGTAAAAACAAAGTACGACGACTTTTAATCGATTTAGAACAGCCTCGATAGCAGCGTCTATCTTGTCTATAGCGGTCGCCATTGTTGTTATTACTTCCCCTTGGTTCCGGCGCACAGCTTGACAACGCTTGACAACAGCTTGACAACGCCGTTAGTCCCGCCCGTGGCACTGATTAATCGTAATCGGTAATCGTTAGTCCCCCCTGGCGCTCATTGGACTGATCACTTTTTCAACCGGGAGAAACCGCTGTTTCATGTCACGATGCCAGACCAGAATCAGTTAACTTGGTGGAGTGGGCGGATTCAAAGGTCTGGACCCAGGCAAGGTTAGGACTGCACCTCTATGAAAATTTGGCTAGGGTAATTGAATGTCACATTTTCTCTCTGTGGTTATAATTTTCTTGCTCGGCACTGCTGAATAATTACAGAGGGATCATTGGAGCGTTGTCCTGTAGACAATGATTTGTGAACCTAAAAACCTGCTGTGTTCTCTCTCTAGATCAATCCATGCTGGATGACATTGAGAAGACCATCAACGACGACATGAAGCGCATCATATCTTGGCTTCAGCAACTGAAGTAAATCCACCTCCCTAAGTCATAGACATGAACTTGAAATAGAAATCAATATTTCCCTTGTAAATGAGTGTTTGGGAACAGGCTAAGGATAGTAGAGGCAGTTGAGTAGACGGTGATGATGCACAGCAAAGAGTCGACCGTGAGAGCCGGAGTGTGACGCCTGCCTCTGGCCCGTCAAAAACGTCTCTAAACGCAGCCAGTCAGTGTTGGCAGGCATGTGTAAGTGAAAATGAGTGATGAAATGACTGAAATAGTATTTGGCTAGGTAAGTTGCTAGATGACTTGCTGAGGCAGCAAGAGACTTGCACTAGCGAACAGTGTGAATGCAGTGAGAATGAGTGCTGTCATGAGCCCTGGACCATTCAACTTAGCTGTCATTCAATCACTTGCTGTGTTTCTCTCTGTCCAGGTTCTGGTTGGGGGAACAGCGCTGTCGACAGTCAGTGAAGCACCTTCCCACTGTGTGTACCGACGTCCTCCACCTCTCCAACTCAGCCTCTCATCCTGCTGGCAGCTTATCCAAACACAAACTCTTCATCAAGCTCACACGGCTACCACAGTACTACATTGTGAGTTCCCTTCCAATATTCTGCTCAAAAGGGCAAAATCGAAATGCCAATCTTCCAGAAAATGCCACTGCACCGATATATGCACTCAGTGCTGCTATAACTCCCCCCTCTCTTTCTCCATCACTCCTGTCTCTTTTTCACTCCTCTCTTTTTCACCCCTCATCCATCCCTCTCTCTAGGTGGTGGAGATGCTGGATGTGCCTGGCAATCCCACAGAGCTGCAGTACAAGTACTCCTTCCTGTCTGTGTCTCAGCTGGAGGGAGAGGACGGACCTCCGTGCGCCCAGCTCCTGCAACACTTCAAGCCCAACCTGGAACAGCTTGTCCAGGACATCACAACAGGGAGAGGGGCCCGTCCTGGGACTAAGAGGAAGGTAAGAGTCAGTGCTAGAGTGATTATACATATCTCACCATACACGAATGGCATTTTCTTTGAGCTTTTACGGGGGCGGTGGTAGCCTAGACGTTCGAGAAGTAGCCGGTTCGAATCTCTGAACTGGCTTGGAAAATGTAGCTATTTACAAGATGTCCTTGAGCAAGGCATTTTACCCCCCAACTGCTCTAGTGGAGCTGCTAAGTGGGAAACAGTAGAAGGCTTTGGTTGTACTGAGCAGCTGTGTGAATGTGAAGCATAACGTTGCTGGAAAAGAGCATGAGTGCTCAATAGATAAATAAAAATAGAAAAAAAAAAACTTGTTCTTAAGTGTGTCTTTTGTCCCGTTGTGCTGTAGCTGTCTGGAGACCAGGGGGCCCTGGAGCCAAAGAAGCCCAAGCGCTCTGGGGAAATGTGTGCCTTCAATAAGGAGCTGGCTCACCTAGTGGCCATGTGTGACACCAACATGCCCTTCATTGGCCTCAGAGCAGAGGTATGTCTCTGTCCTTAGTCAGTCAGTCTTTTTATTTCAGTGATACTTCCACCATTTCTTCCTGCCCATCACCTCTTCATCTATATTATTTTCATATCAAGACATTCATTCATACTCATTCTTCTATCTCATATTCCTGATTCCAGTCCCGTTTTCTTCTTCCTTCTACTGCCACACTTGTGTTCTCAGACTAATGTGCATATGTGTATTTATTTGTCTGTCTGTGTGTAGTTGTCCAACATGGAGATCCCAAACCAGGGCGTCCAAGTGGAGGGTGACGGCTGCAGTCACGCCATACGCCTCCTCAAGTAATACACACAATAACAAACTCACACATGCATACGTTACACACACAAGATGACAGCTAAATTAGAGCAAAATCTTCTTTAAAAAATCGTTAAAATTTGCTTTAAATATTGTGACTTTAAAATGTATTTTGTTATTTCCCCCTTCCCTAGGATTCCTCCCTGTAAAGGTGTAGGAGAGGAGACCAGAAGAGCTCTAGATCGCACCGTACTGGACTGCACCATCCGCCTGCAGGGCAGGAACAACCGAACCTGGGTGGCTGAACTGGTGCTGGCCAATTGCCCTCTTAACAGCACACACAGCAAGGAGCAAGGTATTGGAACACACATAGACCTCTCCACAGCACCGCCGAAAGTTGATGAGTAAACACTCACTGTAGCAATTTTAGCAATTGGTCATAATAACATTGTAACATAAAGTAGTTGACCGCTAACATTAGCCAAGGTCATGGATAGGTGAACCACTGGTGTGAGAAGTTCTTACATTCACCATCATGGATGTTCCTTTCAAACAAACTGCTGGATTATTTTGGTTTCTATTGCATTTTTTGTCCAAAGACCAGTTGAATCTGCCATTGCTTACATCTGATGTGCTGTCTTGTGCTTAGTGTTTTGAGTATGACGTAAATCAAATATGGCCATGTGTGAATAAGGTGGATTGTCTGCACCTGCTACATGGCTCAACCTCGACCTTAAATGTATCACCTTCCCGTCCCTTCTATTAGCCTCCACACGGCACGTGTATCTCACCTATGAAAACCCTCTGTCGGAGCCAGTGGGCGGGAGGAAGGTGGTGGAGATGTTTCTCAACGACTGGAGCTCCATCAGCCAGCTCTACCAATGTGTCCTCGACTTCTCACGTGCACTACCAGGTACGTGCGTGCTTGTCTCTAACGCCAAGATCACACTTTATGGGTGGAATGCATTACTCTCTGATGGAAGCCAGTTCATTTCAAATGTGTGAATCTATTACTGCTGCATCATATTTGTTGCAGATGCACTGTGTGTGATGAAGGTGATGCATACGTTGGGTTTATTCTACTTATGTGTTGAATATGCATGTATGAGCTAAAACAAATGTTTTCCGTTTTATTTACTATCTCTCTTAGGTTTTTGTGGTGAAAACCCTTCATTAGTCAATCAAAAGTACAATGAAAATTTATGTTATAATATTACAATCGATATAACAGTCTAATCAGTTTAATCTCAATAAGTTTGAACCATGGGATCATTGCGTAGAAGTCTGCACATAATTTGCAACAACATAAATGCATTACGGTCTAGGTGTGATCCCAGACTGAGAGATCCCAGACTCCACGAGTTCTGAGGTTCTCAAGTATCACTCAGTGATGCGTTGATGCTTGGAGACAGAAACCTACTCATCTAACATGGACCCACATTGTGTCTGCTTCCATCCAGAGATGCCGTCTTACCTAAGCCTGTTCTCTGAAATCCGGCTGTATAACTACCGTAAACTGGTGCTGTGTTACGGCAGCACCAAGGGCAGCTCCGTCACCATCCAGTGGAACTCCAGCAGCCAGCGTTTCCACCTGGCCCTTGGCACGGTGGGGCCCAACTCTGGCTGCTCCAACTGTCACAACATCATCCTCCACCAGCTGCAGGAAATGTTCAACAAGAGCCCGAACGTGGTACAGCTACTGCAGGTACACCGTAGCATCAATACAAAAATGCACGCACAGCACACATGTTCAGACTTGCTAGAACTGGGTCAAGTAGTATTTGCAGTAGTATTTGCAAATAATTCTTAGCGTTTGTCTTAGTCTTGTTTATTTATGCCTAGTGTTTTAAACTTGGAGTACCAGATGGGTGGAGCTTACCACATCAGGACAATTAAAGTGGCTGGCAGGAAAAAGTATCCTAAATTGACTTTGAAATTCTTTAAACTATCTGGTGCTCATTGTATTGTCCTATGTAGCAAACCCCACTCATCTGGTTCTCCAAGTTCTATTTCTCTTGTGACGTATATTCTACCTTGTATGCGGCTGCAGGGTAACTTGACTTTTCTCTCTCCATTTTCCTCTCCAGGTGTTGTCCGACACACAGGCCCCCCTGAATGCAATCAACAAGCTACCGACGGTGCCCATGCTGGGTCTGACCCAGCGCACCAACACAGCCTACCAGTGCTTCTCCATCCTACCCCAGTCACCCACGCACATCCGCCTGGCTTTCCGCAACATGTACTGCATAGACATCTACTGCCGGAGCCGCGGGGTGGTGGCCATCCGAGACGGAGCCTACAGCCTCTTTGACAACACCAAGATTGTAGAAGGCTTCTACCCTGCTCCGGGACTCAAGGTATGTAGGAAAGCAATGTAGGAAAGACAGGGTTGTCACATTTTTATCTGAGAAGGGAGACAAGTTTCTGTCTGAACTGCCTGGTGACAAAGCCGTGTCACTTGTAGTTCTTTCCCACACCCAGTCTGGGAATATTACACTATGCTCATCTGGGTCCAGCTGAAAACCAAAAGGTGTGGCCTGGTGACATGGGTTAAACACTGAACTTACACATGAAGGGCTGGTTTCGCAGACAGGGATTAAGCCTAGTCCTGGATATCTCCAATGAATTTTGTCTTTAGTCTAGGACTAGGCTTAATCCTAGACTAAAGACAAAATTCATTGGAGATATCCATTGAAAAAGTCCTTAGTCTAAGACTATGCTTGATCCCTGTCCGCGAAACCAGCCCCAGGTGGGGCAGAGTTTGACCCTGGTCTTGACTCGGACCTCTTGACCAGGGGCATTTTGCGGGGTCGACTTAACACTGGCCGACCCTTTCACACATTTTTCCTGGGACATTAGTCCGATGTGAGAGGGATATTAGTCATATGTGTATACAACTTGAAGGTTTTTTTTCTTGTGATTAATATAACTGGACTTGAAAATTAAATTAAAAGAAGAAACAACAACTTACACTTTTTTCAACTTTTGTCTTCCCCTCTTCCCCCTCTCTAGACTTTCCTGAACATGTTTGTAGACAGCAATCAGGACGCTCGCAGGCGGTCTGTCAATGAAGACGATAACCCACCCTCGCCGGTGGGCGTAGACGTGATGGACAGCCTAATGAACCAGTTGCAAGCCCAGCAGCAGCAGCAACAGCCAATGAGAGGGAGCGCAGGAGGCGTATACCCTCCCCTCACTTCGCCGCCAACACCTTACCATGCCAATGTAGCTCCTTCGCCATCCATGATGCCCACCCAGTCACCAGGTAAGAGGCCATCTGGAGCTGTGTTTGGGAGGGCATGTGTAGTAGTTGGCTCATGTACGTGTATGTGAGCGAATGGTGCCCTGTGCTATTTGTGCCACCTGAGCTTGTTAGCCACCCATATAGCATCAATCAAATCACTCTGTTTTTGAATAAATCAAATCACTCTCATCAATCACCTGCCACCCACTTGCTTAACTTCTGTGTGTTTGTGTGTGAAGTGATAGCAAATTGTGTACATATGAGAGAGAAAGGGGGAGAGCAACAATGTGTGCCCGTTTTTAATTTTGTGAAACCATGAGATCAATTGTGTTTATGCCATGCAACATTAAACACACACCTCATAGACCAGAGGAGAGAAAGCATGCAGTCAGTCTTGCTCCTTCCATCCTGCTCCATCTCAGCCCGCCAGCCAGAGACCACAGCCCTCGGCCCAGCTTTAGTGCGTGTGTATATGAGTGTGTGTGTGTGTGTGTGTGTGTGTGTGTGTGTGTGTGTGAGAGAGAGAGGAGAACTTGTCAACCTCTACCTGAGTCTGACGAGCCCTTTGGTGTGTGTGTGCATGTGTGCAGGGACCATCCATGCCTCCGGCTCCCCTAGCGGAGCTCTGAGGGCACCCTCTCCTTTTGGGCCCACCCCGTCTCCCTCCTCTCTGGGCATAGCCATGGGCCAGACCAGCTTTGCCAGCCCCCACGGTAAGTGGCAGGGTAGCCATTAATGCTGGCTGGGTGTTGATTCTGGGCTGGGCAAGGGCTGGATAGGGCTGGAATGAGCTGAACTGAGCGTCTTCACAGGGCACTTGGCTGCAGACATTAGCCAGCACATGACAAACAGCCTGTTAGAAGGGTAAACAGTGGGCACACAGTAGTGCATGCATCTGACAGTGTTTGTTGTTGTAAGTCAAGTCCATTATGTGGCTGATGCCTGTCTGTCTACCCCCTAGGTGCTCTGGACCCCAGTTCTCCTTATACCATGGTGTCTCCCAGCCAGAGGGGCCAGTGGCCCGGCTCACCCCAGGTCTCAGGGCCTTCTCCTGGGGCGCGCATCCACGGAATGTCCCCTGGAAACCCCTCGCTGCACTCGCCCATCCCTGACCCTCATTCTCCGCGTGCTGGAACCAGTAAGTGCTGCTTTCTCAGTATTACCTCACATTATCAAAGAAATTAGAATCCTTTGTGTGGGGATAATTTCATTTGGGATGAAAAACCATCTGTTGTATTTTTTTCACCATAATTGTTGTATGTAATTTGTTTACTTGCTATACAAAACATCATTATCATGTTAACCTTTTTGTATATGCGTCTCTTTCTCTCTCTCTCAGGTTCCCAGGTCATGCCCAGCAGTATGCCTCCACCCCGCAAGCTACCTCAGCGCCCCTGGGCCGCCTCCATCCCCACCATCCTCACCCACAATGCCTTGCATGTGCTCCTGCTCCCCTCGCCCACGCCCTGCCTGGTGCCGGGCCTGGCAGGAAGCTACCTCTGCTCGCCGCTGGAGCGCTTCCTGGGCTCGGTTATCATGAGACGCCACCTGCAGAGGATCATTCAGCAAGAGCCCAACGTGAGCGTTGCACAAGTCATCTCTTTCTGCTTCAAGCTGTACTTTTCTCTCACTGTATTTCATACTGCCTGAATAGAACTGGGAAAGATCTTTCCCGGATTGATCATTCCTTTCTCAAATGACATTTTCTGTTCTGTACTCCCCTCACCCTTTCCTCCTCTGTCACCTCTCCTCCAGTTGTCCATCGTGAACTCCAACGAGCCTGGGGTAATCATGTTCAAGACGGAGGTGCTGAAGTGCCGTGTGGCTCTCAACCCAAAGAACTACCAGACACTGCAGCTCAAAGTCACTCCAGAGAACGCTGGTCCCTGGTCCCAGGAGGAGTTGCAGGTGCTGGAGAAGTTCTTTGAGACCCGGGTAGGTATAGGCAGCACGCACTTGCAGCCAGTCACATAGGCTTGTATACCCACATGCACTCATGCACACCTACATCATTAAGCCATTGACCCATCTCCTTGTGTCCTCTTTTCTAGGTGGCTGGCCCTCCCTTCAAGTACAACACTCTGAATGCCTTCACAAAGCTGCTGGGGGCTCCCACTAACATTCTCAGGGACTGCGTACGCATCATGAAGCTCGAACTGGTGGGTGGCCGTGTTTGTCTTTATAAGAGAGGTTATGGATATTGAATACATGGTGGTGTGTGAGTCTCTTAAGTCTGTCTGTGTTTGAGTCAAACAGGTTTGTCACAAAGTGCTTCACAGAACACAAGGGACACAAAAGCAGATTAAAAACAAGGATAATAAAAACAAGAGAGGGAACAATTACACCATGTGCTCCAAGAAACAGAGCCAGAGCCTGTGTGTGTGTTTGAGGGTGTGAGACTGTGCATGAAAATGTGACTGCCTCCACACAACCACATTCATGTGTGTTAGTAGATATGGGACTGTCAGGGAAAGACCAGAACAGTCCGCAGGAGAAGTGAGTAAATATCATGTATTGAATGTCTGTTTATGTCTCACATCCCTCTGATCTCTCTGTTCCTGCAGTTCCCTGACCAGGCTGGCCAGCTGAATTGGAACGTCCAGTTCTGTCTGACCATCCCTCCCAGCGCTCCTCCCATCGCCCCTCCTGGAACCATTGCCGTGGTGCTCAAGTCCAAGATGCTCTTCTTTGTACGTTTCGGCAGCAACCCACCATCTATCCTCCATAAGCTTGGACGGTCATACACCTCTGTCAGACATAAATCCTCTTTATAAACATGTTGGCGTACCTGACCCAGCGTCTTGTGTCTGTTTCGGCCCCCAGCTCCAGCTCACCCAGCGCATCCCCGTGCCCCAGGAGCCAGTGAGCATCATCGTGCCCATCGTGTACGACATGGCTACAGGCCTCACCCAGCAGGCCGACATCCCCAGACAGCACAGCTCCTCCGGGGCTGCGGCGCTCATGGTCTCAAACATTCTTAAGAGGTTCAATGAGCTGCACCCCGCCAGACAGGGTGAGACTCCCGACTCCTAGTTGACACTCACAGAATATGTCGCTATGCATTCATTCACACACAGAGAAATATCTAGTTTGAGCACTGATGCACAGAGAAACTAATACCAGGCAAAATACTCACATAGTTTTGTTATCTAGACTTTGAAGGTAGATGTTTTTGTTAACAGTGGGTATTATTTTTGTTTGTTTTTTCTCTCTTCAGGTGAGTGTACGATATTTGCGTCTGTTCATGAGCTGATGGCCAACCTCACCCTACCCCCTGGTGGTCGTCAGTAGCAACAACAAATCCACAGCCGGTACTGGAGCCCAACTGGACGGAGTCCCTTCTTAGAGGGAATAAGGGAGAATAACAGAGAATTAACTGTTGTCCCAAGATGTCAAAATGCAACATATGTCCTCTCTGCTTCAGCCAATGGACTTCAGACTTGATGTACAGTTCCTGATTCAAAGGGAGTGAATTATGCAGAATTGTAAAACAATGTTTATTCTTGATAAAAGTCAACATGTGACTCAAAGAAATAACAGTTGCCATGGAGGTGTATCTTGAAAGAGGGAGGCATTCGATGCAAAAGGATATCAAAAATGTTATTTTTTTGTCCTTCAGGTGCACTTCTGAACAAAGGATTATCTATTGAAAATATGGTTGTTTACCAAAAGATGTACATTGTTGTATATTTGAGTGTTGAAAAGAGTCCTACGCATTGAGTTAGATTTTTGCTAGAGATTGTCTTCTTTTTTTTATATAATGCCAGATCGATACTGTCATGGTATCGGGAGATATATTCTTTGTTAGCACACTATTTAAATGTCTTCTTCCCTTTACTATGTCGAAACCTCAGCATTTTTATTTCAAGCTGTCACTTTGGATACTGTAAAACTGTGACAAACTTTCTAAGCCAGCTGTATTTTATTAAGACCGCTTTTGAGTCCTGAATGAAGAATCTGAGACCTCTTGTCTGTCTTTGATTACTACTTAATAAACCAAGCCCAGAGCTGACATGTGCTTTGAGGATCTTCAGTTGGCAGTGATATAATAAGACAAGCAACAGCCTTTTTCCTATTTTAGTCCTGGGATAAACCTGTAGACAATACATTTGATGCAGACTGCACCCCCTCCCCTCCCCTCCTCCTCCTACCAAGTGATCCTCAGCCCCAAAACATGACATCATTCACAAAGCCGGGTGGTCCTCAGTCTGCGGGGCGTTCAAGACTGCAAATGTGTTGCAAAGGGCGTGGGCATGGGTTCAGTTCATCAAGCTCAGCAACACCTACATGGATACTCCGGTGTTAACGATAATTCTTCACCTTTTGCTTGCGTGTGCGCTTCGTCTGCTCACGAAGAGATGAAGAATTGTAGGCGAAGAACCGTTTTTATCAGCGTTTATTCACCCTGCCTGAACGTTTAGCAGTCTCGAACGCGCCCCTTGCATTAGATCAAATATTCCCGATCAGATACGACTAAATAAAAACTTAGGTCCTACTCTATTATTTTTTCTCTCTTTAGACTCCATTAGGTAATCGCCATCGCTCTTTATGTGTTTCATATG
Source organism: Centroberyx affinis (assembly GCF_046629955.1). Lineage (NCBI taxonomy): Eukaryota > Metazoa > Chordata > Actinopteri > Beryciformes > Berycidae > Centroberyx > Centroberyx affinis. Next base: position 40,491 of record NW_027280036.1, read on the forward strand.
GATTGTGTGCGGCTTAACAGATAGTGTGATAATCACAGCCAGTTCAGTTCAGATATGGCAGTGAGCATCTCCGAGCCGCTCTGTCAGCCGTGCGTTTACCATGAAGCATCATTTAAAGGTAAGCGTCAACATTACCGACAATTTTTTGTGTTGCATTTGTTTCTTTCGCGATAAGACTGTGATGCCGTGGAACAAAATATCAGCCCCTGGTGTTAAATAAAAAGCATTGTGGAGGAGTTTAAGGCGCTGCTCCCTACAGAAACGGGCTGCGTCTCATTTCAGCGCTGTCCACTCCCCCTCTGTCCTTATTCACTCTCCTGCTGTTGGACTGAAGGGAGAAATGCAACATGCATATTATTCTACTGACAGTATATATTTCTGTGTGTGTATGCGGGGTGAAGGGGAAAGGGGGAGTTGCCAGACAAACCCAGAGATTTATGTTTGACTCCTCTGGTCAGTGGAGCTCCAGGTGAAGAGACCCCTGATGCCGGTCCAGCTGAGTCCGGAGCAGGTGGGCCTGGAGATGCTGTGTCTCTGTGGGCAACTGGACCTTCTCATCAGGGCGCAAATGCAGCAGGTAGGGCAACCTGATCACTATGCTGCGTTCAAATGCTCCTCGGAAGCTCCCTCGTCTGAACTTGGAAGTCGAAAATAAAATTTGCAGAGCATTCAAGAGCTTTTGGTAGGAAATAACAGTCGACCTTGTGAGAAAAGTAGTTTTGTGGTGGCTGCTGAAGGCAACTGCATTTGGCAATATTCTAATGTAGGTACAACACTTAAACACTGTACATGAGAGTACCAACATGTATGCTATTTCTGGGAGTCAGGGTGGACAGATATTTTACAGACAAACTTTGGCTGCAAATGTATTTTCATCAGTCTTTATTGCATAATTTCTTTATTGACATCGACAATCTTTTTAAAGAATTTTTTTTTTCAGTTCAAAGTAGAGATAAACAGGAAAGTCTGAGAGAGATGTGACAAAGCTCATGGGAATGAATAGGCATGCATCTGAATAGGTACGGGTCCTTTTGTCCTGCAATATGTTATTCATAATTATTACATTGAAGTTCCAGGAGCAGCTGCGACAAGACTGTAGCCCAGAGGAGTCAGACACTTTCCAGGCTCAAGGTAGGTGTGGTACATTATTCAGAGGATCCTGATATTTTCATCTCTGATGCTAAGGCAGTTCCTCAGCTCTTTTATCTGCAATCAAACTGTTGAACTCAGCTTGGAAAGCTCTTGTGCAGCTGAGATTTTTTTGTGCTATACACTTCCAGGAGCAGAGATTCTTGACCAGATGCTGCAGTGCCTCGAACATCTACCAAAGCCTATGCCACAGCTGGAGGTATCACATCTGACAAATGAAACTGAAACTTGAGTTTTCTATGTCTCTAGAAATATATAAACACAATGAAAATTCATCAGCAGGCCTTATTGCTCAGCCAAATCTAATAAGTAAACAAACAGAGCAATAAATAGATTACAACTACAGCATATGTGTCCATATATCATGATATAAATATCCAAATGAGAACTATTCTTCAACTGCAACACTTAATGGAAATGATCCTGGAATAGGACAAGGAGCAAACCTGGGCGTCAAAACCGAAATGACTCCCCATACCTCCACAAACATCTACAGAAAACACTGATAAAGGTACTTGAAATGAGAATACAGTGATTCAAGGTAAAACTGAGATCAGTGGGTTTGTGTGTAATTGTTCTGTCAGGACTATCTGGACATGGTGGGTCTGTCGGCCATGTTTCCTCGTGTGGAGGTGTTCCTCATCCAAGGAAGTGCGGTGGACATGCTGGAGAGGCCGCTCATGGACGGTGAGGCCTTCAGCTGATGGTTGATCCCCTCCCTGCTGTACCAGGATGACGAAGCATATTTCAATCCATTTGTGTTTATTGTTGTTGGGGGACACACCAGTAGCCGGGGAATTAGATAGACCTATTGCACAGTAACATCAGAGTATGTGCAGGTTTCAGAAAGCCACATTTAAAACTTTTAGGACCTTTTCATGCTGGCTGGAATTCAATTTAAGACCACTTCATAAACAAAAACAAACAAACAAAGCTGGCAAAATCGGCCTATTTCCAATTGAACTGAAACTATAAATGGGAAGTATATAGGAAAATAATTGATAAGGGACATTTAGTCTAATTACATTTAGTAAAGCAAGCAGATACAATGGGGAAAAAACAAAACAACATATTTTACATATTGTACTACTAACCCTGTACTGTAAGCGTGGACATGCAGCACAAAGACACCTGTCATTGCAGTTTTTCAGACTATTTAAGGACCTGTGGATACCCTGAATATGACACATAACAAAGTAAAGATCTTAAACATTTAATTTTTGAAGAAGCATTTCTATTCACTACACCCCCTCCACACTGGATGTTCACGCTACCAAAGTTCCTCCGTGTGTTCCCACAGGAGACGTCTAATGTAAGATGGTGCTTGTGTTGCAGAATACTTCTCCCACATTGCCAAACTGAACCAGCTCCTGGTGCTGAGTCAACAGCTAGAGGAGGATATCAGGCACCTTGGAAGCCACAAATACATCGCCCACCAGCTCTCCGTTATATACGTACGGTCTTCTATTCAGCATTACTCTTTTCTGTCACGCATCAACCTGACACTGTACATTTTCACTCCACTGTGTCCTTTTCAACATCACTTTATTACAGCAAGTCATCAGTTCTTTCAGAGGAATCCAGGCCTTCTCTGAAATAAAGAAAGATATTGAGGCCAACTTCAAACAGATGAAACAGTCTCTGGTGACAGAGGAAGGCTCCAGGCTAGAACCTCAGCTGGCTGCACACTACATCAACTGGTGAGAGGAAATCTAAATATTACAATCGGGGCTGGATTTTTACTTTTTGTGTGCATGTTGTGCATATTTAATACAATCTGCTAACAGCCGTGTTCTGTTGTGTGTAGGATATTAGAGCTAATTCACAGCCTGACGTCAGTGGTGTCGTCGCTACCGGAGGATCTGACAGAAGACCTGAGCCCGGCCATGAGCTTCATGTCTCAGCTCTTGTCCTGACTCGCCCTCTGAGGAAAACCCACCCAAGACTGCCGTGGTTCTGATGCACCAGGGAGCCCCTGCTTCTACATGAACTAATGTTGTTGATATCACTGTAAAAAGGTGCTACACAATTTGATTCAACTTCCTGATTAATGGTGGGATTGTATATTTAATTGACACAATCATGTAGGTTTTTACATTGTCCTTCTGAATGTGGCCCATATTAGGCCCTATGGTGAGTCAGTTGTTTGGAAATGAATGTAAGCCTGCTGATTCCCTCAACTCACTATCATATCATATTTCAAAATTTTTACCCAAAATGGAACAATAAAAATTGTATGCAATAGGGAGATCATGTCTTTGCTTTCATCAGAATTTGACCAGTAGGCTTCTAGGATACCTGTAAGTATTGCACAACTATATTCCCCTTCATCTGCATATTCAAATCGGATATTCTGGTTTTCACGACAGGTCAAAAGCCGCAAATCAACATTTCAAAAATAAGGTTTTATTGACGAAAAGGTTTTCAAAACATCTCAGAACATTCTCAACGTAGAAGACAAACTTAATAAAACTTGCTGACCTAGGGAAATGGTTCCACAAATTAAGTTAAGTATTTTCAAAAAATATTAAAGGCAAGGCTGCAGTCTAGCTGTATTTTATTTATTATTCGCAGCGTAGAATAAACAATCTGCGGTTAACTTTCTGTGAGACAAGACTTGCTGGGAGGTTGTTGGCCGCCAGATGGGGTCTTTCTCACGTTGCATATGCCACTGGTGGAGTGGCACCTGCCAGTCCCAGCGGCATATGCCGTTGGAGAAGATGAAACAAATAAAGCCTGTGGTTTATATTATTGATGCAATCATAAAAGGCCAAAAGCTAACTTCTTTCCCTCCCTGTAAAATCACTGTAAAGCATTGCGCCGAATGGCTTGTTGCCTTTATAAAACGGCACTAATACGCAAATGTAGTATTAAAAAAAGCAACTCAAATGCGTTCAGAATGCAAGCAGTTAGTTTCTTTCATTTATTCACAGATAATTTAGGCAATAACAGTGCTATTCTTCCGCCAAGCAATATAACGTTAGTTATTGTAACGTTAGTAGCTGAACAAATTATAATACAATACAAAAATAGCCAATAACTTACAAAACAGCCTATATATGAACTATTTGCCTTCATGAACTCTAGCCATTGGACTTAACTCATAATAATGGAAAATACCAAATACAAAAAACAGGATTTCGTCTCCTTTGAGGCTGGAACCCCCAGAAATATGGAAACAACCGTATCTCATGCCTTTTCAGCCCTACGATCGTTAATATAAAACCTCTTTAGTTTAAATCCAGATTTTACTGACGTGAACGCGGTGCTCGCTCTTGAGCATCGCTCTTCCTGATTAATTTTTTCAAATCTCGCAAGATGGTGTTCAGGTCTCACACCGGATTATAAGTGAATACAATGACAGCTCTCATCCGAGTTACTCCTACGCTTCTGGTAAGATACATAACGTTACTGCCTTTACACTTAACTAACCACTGTTGTCATGTTATAAAGTTCAGAAAGGCAACGATAAGCTGCGAAGCATGTTGTTGTTCATTGCGGCATGTCTGGCTAGTCTTGTTAAAATGTCGTCCAACTAAAAGTCTTAAATGGCTTATGATATTTGTATGTTCTCTGAGGCATGATGAAATTCCCACACAGAATATGCGTCTGGGTGTTAAACTCCGTTTTGTGTCAGAATGGCTGTTGCAGTATCAGGGTGCGGAGAAAATCCTAAACACAACAGGCCGTGTGCAGCCGTCAGAGGCGGGACAAATGTCTGATCGACGCTGAGAACGTCCAATCACATTAGGCGGTTTCGGTTAGAAGAAAAGGTTAACCAATCAGAATGGGTTAGGCTGTCCGGAAATTTCATTATGGGTACTGGGGTGAAGTTGTAAGCTAACAACCATCGGACCATTATGGATACAAAATGTCATACATTTGACAAGTTCAATATTTATCCTATCTATCTATCCTGTCTATTTGTTCTATCTATCTGTTGCTGTCTGTCTATTGTTGTCTAAGGTCGTTTGTTTACATCCATCCTTAAACTATGAGTCATAGTTGTCAAACTGGCTGCTGCAATATTCAACTGATAATATTGCAGTGTTTGCAAAATATCTCTCAGCTAAGAGTTGCAGGATAGCAAAGTAGTAAGTGAGACTGTCAAGGACCTAACTCCCACGATGCCAAGCATCCACCCTGCTGAAGTGAAGACAGTGAATCCCTAATTGTAAAACTAAAAAAACTAAAAAAAAAAAATTTCTCCATGTCTACCTCTATTTTCCCCCCTACCTCTAAAGTCTGACGTTACAGCCTTTGATGACTGCTGGTCATGGTAAACATAAGCTGATGCATCATTTGTATCAAATTAGTTTGTAATTATATCTCTCCTTGAAACTTTCTCGGACATTTCCATAGGTCCCAGGCCAAACATTGAACATATTTCCAGATGCCGAGTCCCATATCTGAGCTCTGTATAATGATCTGAAGAGAGAGATGATAGCAGACCCGACAGCTACATCTGCCTCCAGGCCTTCAGAGCAGAAGTAAGGATCTTTAATTGTGTTTCTTGTCAGAATATATTTCTATAAGTGACAGTGTGTCCTTAAATGGTGGTTCCACGTTTCTTATGTAATCTAATTGCATGTGTTTGGTTTCCTAGTGAGAACTCTGGTATTGAGGGAAACTCCTCTGGAGCTGTCAATCACTCGGGGGACGAGTCTGGAAATGAGAATAGGCGGAAGAGTGTGGTAGGTGCTATCCAGTGATGATATACTGACTAGAATAGACTCTCTGTTGCTCATCTAGGGTTTGCCCCAGGAACGTTTTAAGCCCTGGAAGCACCGAACCTGAGTCATTTCAGAAACATTTTAATTAGTAATGTCTCAGCCCGCTTGGGACGCAATACACTGGTTGACACCCTGGATCATTCATATGTGAGCATAAATCTTTTCAAGTATTTGTCATGTCTTCAAAACCAATAGAGAGGAAAGAGAAGAGCACGTGACGGCTCAGAGAATGCCAAGCGCAGCCACGCCACAGCCAGCCGAGGCGGCGTCAGCAGAGCACGCAGAGGCCATGGTAAACAAAGCCATGTTGAGGCCGTCACCCTGTTTGAGGTGGTCACCATGGGCAGAAGTGCCATGCAGGTAAGATTCCTATCCTTTTCAATGGACACCTGTTTTGATCATGTGTCTGAGAATGGGATTGCTGATCTGTGATCCATGGCCTGTTCTCCTAGACTGTCTCATTTGTTGTAATTTGAAAGCCAAAGCTGTTCCTAGGTCAGCAAACCTCTTCTTAAACTTAAGCAATGTCTATCAAACCTCACCTGTCACATTACAGTGATTTGTATGTAATTTAGACTTTAATTAGTAGTAATTACTAGTAATTTAGTTTTGCTCAGAAGTAATTTGAGGGCCACGCATGGAAGACATTAGTTCACTTTACACATTAGGATGGTTGATGAGAGAGTAGTGCTTCACCTGTCAGTGTCTCTCTTGATTTCTGAGCAGGCTGTGGTCGATGATTGGATTGAGGCCTATGTGATGGACAGAGACTCCGCTCTCCTCGATATCATCAGCTTCTTCATCCAGTGCTCTGGGTGCAAAGGCAAGCGGTCACCACACACATGCACATGTGCGAACACCCACACACAAACACACAAGCACACACACACAGGATTTGGATCTATATTTCCCTCCTTTCCTTCCCAGGCGTGGTCACAGCAGAGATGTGTCACAGCAAAGAGGACAGCGATGTCATGAGTAAGATGGTCGAGGAGCTGGATGAGGTAAGAGGTCTTTACTTTGTGTTTTCTGTAACTCATTAGTATTTTTTCCCTTTCTGTCTTTCAGTCATACAGCACTGATTTGGACACCCATAACTGAAACTCTATGTTTGTGTGCATTTTAGGGCGCTGGTGTACAGTATAAAAAGTTTCTGGCCTTTCCATGGATCCTCACAGTCACGTGGCCCATGGACATAGTCAGTACCTCACTGCTTGCTGTATTTTTCTTCCATCATTTCTTCAATCAGATTTGCATCAGTGATCAGAGGAGCGGTTACTTGTTTAGAATAATTAATCTAAGCTGTTAAATTTGGGGTCCCACTACCTTTGTGCTCCCTACAGTGTCTCCCTCCCTCTCTCTGCTGCAGGACAGTGTGGAGTATCCTCTGATACAGTCTGGGCCGTACGGCCGCTGGTTCCACTCAGAGTTTTGTGACTTTGTGTCGGTGCTGGTGGCTCAGTGTCAGCACAGCGTCATCTTTGACAGTTATCTGATGAACACCCTCATCTCCCTGCTCACCGAGCTCTCCGACTCCTACGTACGAGCCTTCAGGCACACCTGCACGCTAGCAGGTGAGGGACATAAAACACACACGCAGATACATACATACATGCATTCAGTAAACTTCTATATACCTGACCTCTGTGCTTTGATCTCATCGTCCCTCACAAGCGGTGAAGCTGCTGAGCTCTCTGGTGGGTGTGGCTCTGAGCCTGAGTGTGGGCGTGGAAAACAGCCAGAAACTGCTGGAGGTGGAGAAGACGAAGGCCTCGGGACGGCAAGGCACTTCCCGGCTGGACAGAATACAGAAGAAGATCAACGAGGTAAGACCCATGTCACCTGGCACCTGGCCGGGTGGGGCGGGAATTGGTGGATTTTGTCTTGTTTTATGTGAATGAATGATGTGAGGGAAGGGGATGAACAAGGGAATTTGGCTTTGACTACAGCTTGCTTCCTGTCTGTCTTTGCTGATGCTCTTCCAGCTGCAGGAGAAGAGGGCGGAGATAGAGAGCATGATGGACACCATCTTCAAAGGAGTGTTTCTGAAGAGATACCGGTGAAGTTACACGACTATTTCTCTGACACTGAGTGGCAGATTTGGGTTTGATGTGCATTAAGGCGTTATCTAGTTCTGTTTTGAGCTTATGTGTCTCCTTTGTGTGTGTGTGTGTGTGTGTGTGTGTGTGTAGTGACGTGCTTCCAGAAATCCGCTCTATGTGTATAGAGGAGTTGGCTGTGTGGATGAAACTCTACAGTTCTGCATTTCTCAATGATAGTTATCTCAAATACATGGGCTGGATGATGTATGACAAGGTAAACAACAGCAGAGTCAATCATACAGTGAAACACATTTGATTTGTGACAAGAGACACTAACTGCCGTACACTGCTATGAAACTGGTGACTATACCTGGGAGTAATTCAACTCCTGGCTCTATCTTATAATGGCAAAAAGCTATAATAAGCTATAATAAGCATATATCTGTGCATTGACTGATGAATGTCATCTTTCAGATCTCAGATGTGCGTCTGAAGTGTGTGTTAGGTCTGCAGGGCTTGTATGGAGATCCTCTGCTGCTGCCTAAGCTAGACCTGTTCACTAGCCGCTTCAAGGTAACCAACCCTCCTTAAACTGAAGTGTGTGTGTGTGTCTATGTGTGTGTATGTGTGTGTGTGTGTGTGTGTGTATAATGTTAACTGTTTGTGTTCCAGGAGCGGATGATCTCTATGACCCTGGATAAGGACAATGAGGTGGCGGTGCAGTCCATGAAACTACTGGTACTCATCTCCAAGTGAGTCACCAACCTGTTTTGTCTTTCTTATCCTATTCCTGTTATCCTTTTCCGTTTTCCTATTATGTTTTTGATCAACCCTTTCCCCTCTCCTCCAGGTCGTGTGATGACGTGCTCAGTCCAGACGACTACAAGCAGCTCTTCCAGTTTGTTTACTCCTCACAGCGCCCTCTAGCGGCCCTTGCTGGGGAGCTGCTCTACTCAAGGTAGATGGACCTACATCACTTAAAAAGAGAAAATAAACATGAGTAATGCTAGGGTTGATGGTTCACCGATCACCTGGATATTGTTGGTCTCTTCCAGGCTTCTCAACATCTCACCTGCATCTGATGCTCAAGACGGAGGGAATGAGGAGGATGCACATAAACAACAGACAGTTGCCAGACTGAAGACACTGCTGCAGTTCTACCAGGAGTCTGAGGTGAGTCACAGTGCTGCTGGCTCTGTGAATTCAAGGGACTTGTTTTAGCAAAGCCAACTGACTGGAACTACTGGTGATAAGAAAAGACCTATCCAGTGTTTAGGTCATGGTGCCATGTGTGCTTCTCTTTTACTTCATTCTCAATCAGAATTCTGATACCAAGCCAAGCAGACAGGGTGATAACATGTCTGTGTGTGTGTGTGTTTCTAGCTGCACAAGCATGTGGTTTATCTAGTGGACAGTCTGTGGGACTGTGGTGGAGCTCTGCTGAAGGACTGGCCTACACTCACCTCTGTACTGCTGCAGGACCCTTCCCCACAAACTACAGGTCAGAGAGTGTGTGTGTGTGTGTGTGTGTGTGTGTGGTAGGCAGGAGTGGGTGTGTCACACATTAAAGGCATATTAAGTAAATGTCTGTCTATTGTCTATTGCAAGGTTAAAAACACACCAACGTGTGTCAACCCGCTGTCTCTCAACGAACTTTCATCAGGGCGTGTTGACTATGCAATAACCAAATAAGTAGCAGCTTTTTATTTTTTTCTGAAGAGTGAGACTCCTTAATCTCTAGATGTTAAAATTCTGTCATGACTAATTGGCACATTTTTTGGTTTGTTTATCAAATGCATTTTGGGTATATCTGCATCTATCTGCATTCCACTAAGTGGTGTTTTACACAGCCTTTAGTTCTTCAGTCCATTTCCACCATAACATACCATTGCTGGATACACTCATCATTGTGTGTGTGTATATGTGTGTGTGTGTGTATGTGTGTGTGTGTGTGTGTAGGTCTAACTCGGGCAGAGCAAGCTGTGGTTGTGGAGATCCTAGTAGCGTCGGTGCGTCAGGCCTCAGAGGGACCCGCACTGGCCGGGAGGAGTGGAGGGAAAAAAGTCAGTGGGAGATCAACTTTCATTCCATTAACGTCTGCATGCAGCTTGTATGAAACAGTTCTAGCAAAGGATCAAGTCATCAAGTCATCTTGCATCACCTTGAATTTGATGTGTTAGAAATATCTGACCACGCAAAGAACAAGTTATATTTTACTTATGAGTGTGTGCGTGTTTGGGTGTGTTAATGTTCCAGGTAATGAGCGCCAGAGAGAAGAAGACTCAGGTTGATGACTGTACTAAACTCACTGAACATTTCTTCATGGTGCTTCCCAAGCTGCTGTCCAAGGTATTTATTCCACACACAAGATTGTCATTATCTATCTGCTTAATTCTGTATGAAGAATATGCAGATCTATGCATTACAATGCCTGTAATGTCTCTTCTTTAATGATGATGATGATGATGATGATGATGATGATGATGATGATGATGATGATAATGTTGGTTGGGCAGTTTTCAAGCAGCTGGGACATGGTTGCCTTGCTGATGAAGATTCCTCAGTACTTCCTCCCTGAGTGTCCTGCTGCTGAAAGCACACAGGTCAGTACAGCTGTCTCTCAGCTAACACAAACAGCACAAACAATACCAAGGAAACTGGTTTGGTTTGGGGAGACACAGTATCATCATTTTAATGATTTCTTTGTCACTAGCAACTTTTTAATGTTAGACCAAAGTATTGCCACCATGAAATAAATCCTAAACGTGATGTTTAATTAAGAAATTCAGTATTACCAGGCTACCATTATAGTGAATTTGTTGTTAATTAAAGGTTAACCACATATGTATTATAAAAATAAAAGAGTACCCAGCCTAAAAATGCTGAGATTTCAGGTCATGCCTTAAAGCTGCACTAGGCAAGATGCTAATGTAAAAATACACCCATCTAATTAGCCTAAACCACACAGTTGGCTGCAACAGAGAAGAGTGTCCCCGCCCCACTAATTTAGACACTGTACATTTGCCCTATTTGCCCAAATTGTTGTTTGGTGTACTATAGACCAAATGTAATTCTGTCGCCCTCTGCTGGTGAGAGTGAGTCAGTGTTGCCCTCCTCCTGTGCTCCAGGCGGTGTCGGACCTGATGGCAGAGATGGGAGCAGTTGTGGACCTCCACTCGGGTCCTGCCGTCCTGGAGGCCGCCGCCCGCACGTACCACAGTCTGTGTGGGGAGGAGACGGCCTGGCACCTCTCCGCCCGGGCTGCCAGAGACTCTCTGTTCCAGTGCTGGATAGACCGACTGGCATCACTGCTGGGGGACGCACTGAAGGTGGGCAGTTATCCATACACTGCATGCTCATACTTGAGGGGTTGATGTTAACTTTTTTCAGTTCATTTTCACTCGTCCTACAGATGAACTTACTTGCCCAAATTGGGAAAATGTGAAAACAAACAATTTGTATGTCCAGTGTGACCATTTTTGTAGCTAAATAGGTCAGTTGTCGTGTTGTATTGCACCCATGCAAAATTCTCTCTCCAAGCCGGGAGAAATTGAACATGAATTTGTGATTTTTTATTTTTATCTTTATTATTTTTACACTCGTCTGTTTGGCAAAGTGACTGAATATTTTTTCCACTTAACAACCATTATTGTTAAATGCTATACTTCCATATATACTGTATATATTCACGAATGAGCCTGCCAATATACAGGCATGCCACACATCCATGCATGCACATCACTTCCCATGTTTACTTCTCTGTCGTAGGGTGACAGGTTCTCTGCTGACAAGGAGAAAACGGGAGACATTTTAGCCACACTGAAGAAACTCAGGGCTTTCCACAAGTAAGATTTGATTGCTGTTCTCAATGAAGTGTTGGATTCTGTCCAGCGATGTGTATTTATCTGCCGTACATGTGTCTTCCTCTGTGTGTGGTGGCAGCGGTCAGGACCTGTCCGGGTGGAATCTGTTCCAGCTGCTGTCTCCTCTCCTGTCAGTTGAAAACACCCAGGGAGGAGCGCCGCCTCAGGTACCATCACACACCTCAGACTCACCTCACTTACCCCGTGCACACATGTACTGAGCCCATTTGCAGAGTTAATTTATTTCCCCAAAATGCCACATATCCATGTTGGGAAATAATGATTACTTAAGTATCTAAAATCTAGAGGATCTGGTTTGTAAAAGTGTTTTCATTTTATCAGCGACAGACTTATTTACCTGCTTTCCTTCTGAAAATGTCTCTTTCTTTCTTCTTTCTTCTTTATTCGGATCCCCATTAGCTTCCACTACAGCGGTTGCTAATCTTCCTGGGGTCCACATAAAATTATACAAACACTGACAGCATACAGACATACAAACAGACATACATCGACACCCCGTCAGTCTAGAAAAATTTACATAATTAAAGGTCAAGTAATCAAATTATCAGATAATTTAACCAATGCATGTACAGAGGTTATCAAACAAACTAATGAGTTGAAATCCCAAACAAAACATCATAGCAGGTGGCATCATTCCTGTTGTGTGGCCTCTCTCATTAGTTTCTGTTTGAGTGATTTTTGATTTTTTTTTTAGTGATTTTTGAGTGATTTTTGAGTGATTTTTTGAATCACTCAATCTGATTTGTTTAATGTGTGTAGGTAATGAGTTCCACTGGCTGGAGGCTCTATAAATGACTGAGTTTTTAAGTTGATTTGTTTTTGGCTTTGGAAGTTCCAGATGACCCATGCTAACCTGTCTAGTTTGATGATTGTGCTTTAGACCTGTCCGTACAAGTTGTTCTCTGAAGAAGTCCGGTTTTCCATCTACTATTGCATTTCGGGCAAATATGAGAAGGCTGGATGTTAATTTAGCCTCAACGGTCAGCCATGACAGACTGCGGTGCATCTTTGTGACATTAGTTTTAACAGAGCAGTGAAGAGCGAGTTTGGTAAATGGTAAAAGAGAGTTTTTTGATATCTTTTTTTGCTGCACAGGACCACACAACCATGCAGTACCCTAGGTGTGAGAGAACAAGTTACATAGAGAGAGCATTTTCGCATCATAGCAATACCCTGGCCCATTTTTACAACAATAGCGTCAATATGGTCTGACCATGCCAAACAATCATCGATTATGACGCCAAGTAATTTAGTTTTTCTAACTTGCTGTATTGGGGTCCCCCCCATAGATAGATAGATTTAAACGGGAGTCCCTGGCAAGCATTCTTCTAGTGCCAAAGACAGTGCACTTTGTCTTGGATACATTCAAGATCAATTTATTTTCCTCTACCCAATCAGACACAGATTTTAATTCATAGCATAATACTGCATTTAGTTCTTTACATGTTGACGCAGCACAAAACATGGTTGAGTCATCTGCATACATTACTATATTTGCCTGTTCCAGGACATAGGGCAGATCGTGGTGAAAATAGAAAATAGAAGTGGGCCAGGCAGCTGCCTTGAAGGACTCCACAGAATACATCTTTGCTTTCTGAGAAGCTTCCGTTAAAAAACACTCTTTGCTTTCTCCAGATAGATAGCTCTCCATCAAGAGAGAGCAGTAGATAAGAAACCATAGCCCTTTAGATTGGTTTTTAGCAGCTCATGATCAATGACATCGAAAGCTGCACTGAAATCAAGCATCACAATTCCAACCATTTTTTTGTTGTCCATTTCTTTTAACCAGTTATCCGTCATGTGAACTATAGCAGAGTTAGTTGAGTGACCAGCTCTGTATGCATGTTGGAATTTTGTTATTAGTTCATTTCTGATAAAATAATGTTGAATTTGATTGAAAACTATCCTCTCCAATATTTTGCTGAGTACTGGTAGTAGGCTAATGGGCCTACTGTTGGCCCCTGAGAATGTAGCCTTTTTATCTATTGGCAATGGTATGACTTTAGATTCTTTCCATAGTGTGGGGCACACAGAACTGGTCAAATATCTGTTAAAAATATGACATATAGGGACAGATAAATATCTGGCTGCAACCTTGAGTAGTTCGCCATCCATGTTGTCAATACCTGGAGATGTATTATCAGAAAGGTGTAACAACATATCTGCATCTACTTGTTTGAACTCAAATGTGCACTGCTTCTCCTTCAAAATATTGTTCTTAATCAAAGCATATGACAGAGAGCTATGCGTTGGAGCCATGCTAGCTCTTAATTTTTCAATTTTGTTAATGAAAAAATTGTTAAAATAGTTTGCAATTTCCTGAGGCTTTGTGATGAAAACACCCTCCCACTCTACATAAGTGGTGTAAATGTTTGATTTCCTTCTCATAATTTCATTCAGTGTCTACCATATTTTCTTGCTATCATTTTTAGCATTGCTGATTTTCTGTTGATAATATTCTCTTTTCGTGTTCTTGTTCAATTTAGTAACCGTGTTCCTTAATTTACAGTATAGTTCCCTATCATACAGGCAACCTGATTGATTTACAACCTTCTTAGCATTATCACGCTGAGTCATCAAAGCCTTCAACTCATCACTTAACCATGGGGCATTGTTATGCTTTACAGTATGTTTCCTCAAGGGGGCGTGCTTATCAGCCAGCTTGGTTAGTTGTTCCTTGTTCCTGAAACTGCCCCACTCTGTGAACACATTCGATTTTCATTCTTCCACCATCCAAACCCAAGTTTTTCTCCAGCATGGATCTTTCTGTCCTTCCCTTTGTCTTTAGGCACTACTGGAGGTACTGCAGTGTCTGTGTTACTCCATACTCTGGTCCCTCAACACCAGTGGAGAAACCTTAACCTCCAGGGTGAGTTACACTTATATTACTTGATAGGCATTTCGCTGAAGCTCTTAACAGTAGAATAATCTCAAATTCCTATATTCCAACTGTTAGAAGCAACCAATAGTAAGGAAGGTACATATCAACATTTCATTAGATGGACAAAGTATTCTTGTATACCTACAATGATCATGTATGATGGAGAAGTGTTAAGTAAAGACATAAGAGCCAGGGAGAAAAGTTAAGAAGTTTCTATTTTAGATTAAAATCAAGGCAGAAGCGTAATGATGTACAAGCAGAGGAGGACCTTCAGTACATGTTTTAGACTCACAGAGAAATGTTCAAACAGTAACCTCCTGCACACCACAGATGGCAAATGTAGGAAAATGAGGATAATGTGTGGTTTTTGATGTGCAGTGAAGCTGTAGAAGTGTGTGACTGAACCTCTAGACTTGTGTTCACAGTGGTAATGGGAAAGCATTTCTGCAAAATTCCTGCGTAATGTCAGACCCTTTGTTCCCCTGCAGAGACCTCTTGCATTGAAATTTACATAATTGTTGGTGAATTGTTACACTGTTTGGCACTCATCACTTTGCCCTCCTCTGAAGACCTGTGTGTGTGTGTGTGTGTGTGTGTGTGTGTGTGTGTCTCTTCAGGAGAAGGCTGTGGCCCAGAGGGTTCAGCTCAGTATGTTCTGTGAGAGGAGTCATCGCTGTCTCTCCCACTCCAACCTCGGTGTGAGGGAGCAGGTAGGACAGCAAGCAGAGACTATGGTTTATAAGGAAATCATGCCACCAGTTACTCTTTTTCTCTTAGGATTCACCCCCAAAATCTCTCTTTCTCTCTCTCTTTTTCCATGTCAGGCTTTCCTGGGTGTCTGTGATGTTCTCACAGCTCATTCCTACCAGCTGCATGTGTGGGATCCCACATCCTACGGCCCGTTGCTCTACACTCCCAATCCCAAACTGCAGAAGGCGCTGTTGGGCTTCATATTTGTGCACGTCTTCACTGGCCCAGATAGTGACGGCCACAGCAGGGGTGAGACCTCAACTTCTTTAAATGTCTCGTCTTTTCTCACCTATTTCACCTTGCAGATCAGTAACTATATTTAGTTGTCACTTGGATGTGGAAAACTATAATAGATGCATTGTTTTGCAAAACATTTATGGTTGTAATGGAACTGTACAAAAGAAATCCCATCTTGATGTGCAATCTAGGTGCATCCAGTCTTACTTTGCATCTTCATTATTCAGTGTTCATCATTTGAACTTTACCATTTAGGTGAAACTGAGTCTCTAGAGTTGAGGATTCTTTTCTAATTTTTTTCATTGACTGTGTATTCAAACTGGCGCTTTGAACAAGCCCCGCTGGCAGGAAATCTGTTAAATTGTTCAGAAAGATGTATTCTACATGATCTGCATGATTCAAAACAGTGGCAGTTGTATTCTCAGTGCCCAGAGCTGCCTCCTAGCAATGTATTTCACAAAATTACACCCAGGCAGGGTGTGGGACACCCAAGGGTGATTACTACTGAATGGAAAACACGTTGCACTAAATGCCCAGCAGATGGCAGTCTCACTCTGTCAGAGCAGCACTGTTTCTCAGGCCTTCAGAGCGATGAGGAAAGCATTGACTCACTGTAGCAGTTTGCCGTGGTAAAAACATGCAGATATTAAATGCATGGCCACACATGTGGCTAATAACTCTCCGCAGAGCTTCCCACTGACTATAAATGGGGTCTGATTTCAACCTGACCTGACAATTGACCTTCAATTACAAAGGAAGCCCTGTAATATCCTTAGACTGAAACCGGAATGAATAATTTGTATGAAAAGATGTTATGCTTTGTTATGCAAAGTGATGCAGCATGTAAATTGATGAGCATGTTCCTGTCTCTTCTAAAATGAGAAGAAAAAGACAGTGAGATTGATCTGCTGGAACAGAAGAAATAAATAGGGGCGTTCTTTTTGTACAGCGCTTCAGGTAAACTTATGAATTCATTGACGGTTGACTATAACTTAAAACATTTTATTATCTTTACAATAGCCTCTACTTTCTGAGACATATTGCATCCAAATACGGGATCGTCCAGAGAAGTCAATAACTGCCCTGATGGGAATCTCTTAAATGTTCAACCAAATACAATATGGGATTATTGGTTTTTGAACATGTAATAAAAAGCTATTGTTTTATTGGATTTGCTCGGTAACGGTTATGTTATATAGACACAGTGTTTTCTATTAGCTGCTGGATCGGAGATCACTCTGAGGGCAAAGGCATTGAGTTAAGTCATGAAATAAGGGCAATCTCTTTCCGTGAGAAAATTCCATTAACTCTGGCTCACCTCCGAGCCTATTTTATTAGCCTTGTGAAAGATTGAAGCCACATGGTGTCACAACCATAACTCTACTCTTATGTTATCTTTGATTTCCACCTGCTAAAGCCATTGTCCTGAAACCAACTAAAACACACTTTCTCGCCTCTCCTTTGTTCCCTTCCCTTTTTGTTGCACCGTTTCTCATGATTCATCATTCTTTTTCTTTACTTGCCTTGTCTCTCTGTCTTGCTCTCTCCCTCTCTTTCTCTCTCTCTCTCCCCCACTCCATATCCACCCATACTTTCACTCCATCTGGCTCCCTCAGTCAGTGAAGACTCTGAAGTGGAGA
The DNA here is from genome assembly GCF_046629955.1 of Centroberyx affinis. NCBI lineage: Eukaryota > Metazoa > Chordata > Actinopteri > Beryciformes > Berycidae > Centroberyx > Centroberyx affinis. The sequence goes on from NW_027280036.1 coordinate 57,807, forward strand.
AGTTGGAGGACCTTCACAAACGAAGGAACCTCCTTGCAGCCTACTGTAAGCTGATAGTCCATGGGGTGCTGGAGATGAGCATGGCAGCTGGGGTCTTCATGTATTACGTGAAGGTAATGGCTGATTCCTCAATGCTAGTATGTACTATAAACTACACATTTGTGGGTGGATTGAATGTTTACCTGTGACCCTCTCTCTCCCTCCCCCTCTTTGTCCCCAGTATTACAATGACTTTGGTGACATCATCAAGGAGACTCTGTACAGGACCAGACAGACGGATAAGATAGAGAGCGCTCGGACGCTGGTGCTCTGTCTGCAGCAGGTAGCGTCGCTCCTATCGATCTGCGCAAAAACACACTTTGACCGCACGCACTTCACTTTCCCACCCGAGAGATGCTGACGTGGTTTTCTCCCCCGTTCCCCCAGTTGTTTGTGCGTCTGAAGCGGGAGCAGGAGAGCGGAGGGAGGGCTCACCCGGGAGTGCAGACCTTCACCAGCATCAAGGAGCTGGCCAGGCGCTTCTCCCTCACCTTCGGGGACCTCATGAAGTTCCGCGAGTCCGTCGCCATGATCCACAGGTCAGTGTATATGTAGGCTCTCTTTTCGGATTCATTTTTGCCGGGTCGGGCTATCGCTCACCTATCGTCCCGGTGTGTTTATATGTGCAGGAACGGGATAGAGTTTGTGTTCCAAGGGTTTGTCCAGACCCCAGACACTCCTTCACCCTCGTACCTCTCCTACCTGACCATCCTCAGTGAGTTCTCCAGCAAACTGCTCAAACCGGACAAGAAGACAGTGTAAGTGTTGCACACACATCCGCAGCCCCTGAAAAAGTCTTGAAATAAATAAGAATTTAAGGCCTTAAAAAAAAGTACTAATGTCTTCAATACAGTTAGTAGAGGTCTTATTCTTTCAGGTTTCTTTGTGCTGCATGTCCACTTTTAGATTAATAAGGAACAGGTTTAGTACAAAATGCAAAACATGTTTGATTTTTTTCACTGCATCTTATTTACTAAACACAACTGGACTTCATATCCCCTGACAATTTCCTGGTGTCCTTTTTCTAATATGGCCATTTATATTTTCAGATCTTTCATTAGTGACGCTCAATCAGAAACCAGCTGATTTTGCCAGCTTTGTGTCTTTATTTCAAATCCCGGTAGCATTAAATGGGTGTTAAAATGTCCTAAATATGGCTTTCTGAAATCTCTGACACACCCTGATACAGCAGGGTGTATATGTGTGTGTGTGTAAGATGCTCAGACCTGGATTGTGTCCACACAGGTACGCCTACCTGCAGAGGAATACTGCAGAGCACATCATTAACCTCAGGGAGGAGTGTTGGCAGCCACTCATCTACTACCGTGCCTCCCTATTGGCTGTAGCCGAGGGCGAGGATGCTGTGTCCTATGTCAGCTCTGACAGGAGGCCCTACCTGCCCAATCGCTCCCCCTTCTACAAACAAAGCTCCCTGATAGATGGTACCGCATTTCAAAATCAAACACAGAATTATGTCCTTATTGTCACCAAATACCAGCTGCATCATTGCTGTATTTCTTCTGTTTTCAGGAAATAAGTCCCCCGGCCCGTTCAGTAGTAAGGGTCATAAACTCTGCTTTAGTCCAAGGTGAGGCTAAACAGTGCTTCCTCATATTCAAATACTTACAGTACTGTCTATAGTATTCTTATTTACTTTATGGACCTGTCACAAACCACATATTTTCAAAGCTTACTTGCTCACTCCACTGTTACCTCTGACCTCCCAAAAAAGATAATTCACTTTATTTGGGGTGGTTTGGAAAGTGAGCAGAGCATCTGTAATTGGTGGCTGTGTTGATTGTCTTTGTCCCCATCTGTCCTCAGCTTTCATGAGAAGACAACTGAAGGGGACATATTTTCTGTCCCCATGGAGTTTTCTGTGAAAACAGTGAGGCCGGAGGGACTGGCCCACAGTGCCGGTGAAGAAGTGGATGATGACACTGTGGAGGTTGACCTGGAGGTATAAGGAGGTCCAGGAGCATCAGCTCTCCTGTCTGGACCTCTATAGGCATGACAGACTCTCAGTGCGTCTGAGAGACATTCCTTTTTTTGCACTGTAACTAGTGTCAGCTCTATTCCGATGTGCAAACATCCCAGCATCCATTTTTGTATTCTCCTGTAACACGAGCAGTGTAGGACATGCAGTTATAGTAAATAATGTTTTTTAAGAGGGTGCAATCTTAAAGAATTTGTCAGGTTGCATTGGGCAGTAAGGCAGTTGTTTACATCACAATAAATCATGTATTCATAGGCCACTGTAATTACAGAACCAAGTGTATCATCATGTGGATGAACATTATTTTTTCATGTAAAGTCTGATATTTCTTTACTGTATTTACAGTTCACAATTTAAGTTAATTAATTTGTGCTGCTGGATTGTATTCACTCTCAGTTGGGCCAATCTTGGGCAAAGTTCCCCTGGTGACATTTAGATGAGCAAAACTACTCTGTAGAGTGTCACAAGGCAAACATTCCCTCCAAGTATGGTTATTTATATGGTATTTAAATAGTATTTAAAGAGGTAGTTCCTCTTAATGCTTTGGTTCTATGGCATTCACCAAATACTGGACTAAAGCTGCTTTCTTTTATTCAATATATTGCATTGCATTACATTTAAAAATATTAAAGGATAATTTATATTGAACAAAAGTATTTGAAAGGAGATTTAATCCAGTGTGTGAATAATATCCTTTTTTGAATCACTTTCACAATTTATTTATCCAGCACCTGATGTAATTTTAGGTTGAATGTGCAAGCCGCTACTGCTTTTTTTTTTCACCAAACAGACACCAACAAAATTTAGCCACCAATAAGAAATGAACTGGGATAAAAGGGGGAATTGTGACATGCATCCATATGTTCCATTGTCATTGAGTAAAGCAAAGTAAAGCATTAGTGGTGGCTACATTTTTCTGACGTTTGTGGGTCAATTAACAGAATGAAACCATACATTCCATTTTTACTTGGTCCATAGACCACACTCAGGCCCAAGAGGCATCAGAGTATCACATGGAATAAACAGGAAATATGCTTTAATGTTTTGCCTACCACTTAATCAATACTCCTCAATGAAAATGGTTGTATTTAGTTTTGGCAAACACTACTAATGTATGTAATGTAAATAAATGTTAATTTATACAAGCTCGTCTTCCCACGCAGCTATACTGTTAACACGTTAATTTCTATAAATGCCATGTACTTAATAGCCATATATACATTTTACGATGAATGGTGTTAAAAGTATTTCATTGCCTATTGCACAGTCTGTCTTTCAAAATATGTTTGTGTACAGTAATTGTTGAGCCTCTACTCTGGCTTTCAGCAGCATATTCCTGCTGCAGGAGTAACAGTATCAACCACCAACTGACCACTGAAGTTCCCTTACACTCTTAGACGTCTAGATGCAAAATCTAGGAGTGAAACTATCAACCATTTTTACTAGGTGTAAAGAATGTATCCATCAAACAATAGAAACTGGAAGATCTATTTTTATTGACACTCTCTTCCATTAACTAAGGCAATAAGCGTTTATTGAAAGAAAAACAAGACATTTAAAAATTGGTTCCTTCGGCCCTGTATCAAAGTACATTCAAATCAAGTACTTTTTTTTAGATAGAAAAAAACAAAACAAAACGAGACATAATTTGTCTAAAACATTTGGCCAAATCATTTACAACACAGCAAGCACAAAATAAATATTTACACCTATTTATAAATATATCTAATAATTTATATAACCCCGTCTCACACAGAAGTCAACATCTTACTGAAGATGAAGCTGTATAAATGAACACATTCTTGTACAACATGCACTCTGTGTGTGGCCGTCTTGACTGTGTGCTTGTGTGTATACAGCAGGCCCAACTGTGGCTTGTTTGGCATTTACAGTAACCTCCAGCTCTCTTTCCAACCAACTATGACAGAATTTACAGTCTTACAGTGAACCTTCAGTTATCATGTCTGGAATGTAAGATTGGCCAATATCCTCAAATGATAATTAGTTCAAACCTTGCATCAAATTAAAATGGCTTCTGTCCAATAATTCATGTGCGCCTCGGGGAGCTCCAGTTCAGAGTGTGACATGAATGTGGTTTAGCTCAGTGGGAACTAGGAGCCTCCCTCCATTGCTTGATACTGGTGTTCACATGACAACACCCGCCCCAAACATTACTGTTGCAAAACATCGGCTTACATAACTTTTAAGAGTAAAGATGGGAGCATGGAGCAAAAGAAGGGTGAACTTGTTTGTGAGGTTATGAGGTCAGCTGTGGTGACCCTCTTTAGTGCGAAAGGTGAGAACATTAAAACATCTGGCAGTGACAGAAATTACCTTCCCGCCCCAGACTGTCTACTCTGTACTTCTTGTCCAGTGCTTGGCATTTCCTTCTCTTGTGGTTGACTGTGTCATACGTAGTCACCTGTGTGATTAAGTGTCCATTTGTCCCTCCGGTGCTCTAAGTGTTTCTTCTGGTTTGGCATTCACCCCCTACTGGATGAAGGGTGTCCTGTCGTGCAGGATGGGAACCTGACCTGAATCTGTGTATCTCTGGCTTGGTGCGGTTCAACCGCTGACGCTGCTGTTTGTTCTCCATCCCTTGGAGTGCTGCCCGGTGCTCAGCAGGTTTGTGACATAAAGTTACGGGGTCATGGGTCATTCAAAGTCATCCTCATATTCATATTCATCCAGGTCCATGTTGCAGTGTGGACTGGGGATCTCAAAGAAGTGTCTCTTTGTCCTCAGACCCAGCTCACTGGAGATGTGCTGCCCTAAGGGGCTCAAAGGGTTATCGTACCTACACAGACACACAGAGAAATGGATCAATATGGTATCACATGGATAGACAGCTTGGGTTCAATATCTGTTGACAAAAACAATACACTGATTCTGAAACAAAGTGGCTGAGAGGAAATACAAGGTGAAATATGTCATGAGGATCATTCAAACACATTCACCAGAGTAGGTAATGCAGAAGGATCACCATGTTAAGACAGAGGAAATTCTCATTATAGAATTAAACGAGTGTGACTGACAAGACACAGGAGCACCACATGAAGGGACGAACAGAGATGGTGCAAGAGTGGCGCTTTTGAGAAGAGGAGGGATAAGAACTCAGCAGTCTGGTTCAAAAACAGACTCCCAGCTCCTAAACATGGCCGTCTACACCTGATAGCATGCTGGCCTACAAACAACAGCTTACTGCTGCTAACAATACGTTTGGATCGGTGGGGTGCGGGTGGAAGCTAGGAGTGGGTTTAAGACTAGACAAGCCTGGAGAGAGAGAGGAGGAGAATGCTTTGACCCTGCTGGTGCCCTGAGTCTCTTACCTGCCCTGGTTAGCGGCCTGTCTTTAGAAGTCAGTGGTGTTCCTAAAACCGCCACACAACATACCTGTCAACAGCCTCATCTATCACTAAATCCCTCTCAGAGGGGCTCTACTGCTGCACATAAACCCAAGTCTTAGCAATGACACGTCAAATTGTGTCAGCTTCTTATGTACATTTATAGTAATTGTCCAGTTAAATAGTAAAGTCTAATTATTAAGAAATGACTTGGTCCTTGGCTGACCTTAGACCTACTTCAAAAACAGTTTAAGTTGTGTTTTTTAAGTGTCATCAAAGTGTACTTTAATTTAGAAATAAACCATCACTGTCTTTCCATTTAAAAGAAACTGAAGGTCTTCTATTGGGTGATTGATAAGTAAATGGGGTCTCAAATTGGGGCCGCACAATTAATCGTGTGTAATTGTATATTGCAATTTAAGTTTCCACAGTTAATAATCATGTAATAGTGGCCCATCAGCAATAATTAAACATTTAATTTAATTTAGAATGTCTGATGTACTTAGAGATACTCAAGATGCTAACAGAAGACAACAAAAGTCCAAATAGTTGCATTCCTCAAATCAGAGACTAATAATAATGATTAATAGTTGTGATCACAATATCTAGCAAAATAATCAGGATTATCATTGTGGCCATAATCGTCAAGCAAAATCAGCCTTACACTTCGTTGCACTGATCGTTGGCAGCCTCCTCGGCCACCAGGATGTCATACTCCTCTGCAGCGTACTTCTCCCAGTCAGAAACCTCCTGGCCCTCTGTCTCCACCTCCTTAAAAACACGACAGAGAAATTACATGATGCACCTGACTCCTCACAGGAAACAAGGGGTCATAAAACTGTCCCAAGTATGATGACATCCTATCGCAATTCAACATTACCCTTACAACAGAGAAGGGGTCCTTCTGCTCGTGGTCCAGGTACTTCTCGATGTTGAAGAACGTATCGAAGAATATGTGGGACAGCTTGCACCTCTTAAGGTCCCGCAGAGTGATCTTACCTGGAGGGGACAAAAAAGGCCACTTTTAGACTGTTTCCCAAACATAACCAGTCACAGCTGGTTCATGTCACAGGTTTTATTCAACTAATACCGGGTTCTCTCAACATAACTTTTAGCCGAATTATAGCCTGATTTTGCCATTTAGCCTAGCTTTCAAGATGGTCAGCTTAACCCATCTTGTAGTGTGAGAGGGGTTCAGGATCTCTTGCCTACTGATCAGGCTGCAGACTGGTCGGGACCACAGTATTTCAAACTTAATTTCCAGGATTCATAACTGGTAGTGTGAAATGGACAACAAAACAAATAGTGCTGAGCTTCAGACAGGGGCGGATAAAAATAAATAAATAAAAAATTACAAAAACACAACAAGAAGAGAGCGAATTTCTGCCTGTCCACATTTGGTGTTGTACTGTTTTTTTTTTTTTTTAAACAGAGTTTACAAAGTGCTTTAACAATCAAATAAAAGCAAACACCAAACTCATTAAATAAATTAAAGCAAGTGCAACAAGAAGGCACCACAAGATAAAAGGATAAAAACAAAGGGTAAAAATAATGGAATAAAAACAACAGGATAAAAGACACCACATAAAAGCAAGTATGTAAAAATAAGTTTGACGTGTTTTAATCGCTTTTAGATTCAACTGTAGAAGACTAGCGCTTTGGCCCTGTGCATGTGTGTTGGAACTGCAGCGCTCCCGCTGACCTGGAGCTATGAACGCTCTACAGTGATGAAAACACAATTAATGATGGTAAAAAATAGGAAAATAAGGAACTGGTGGAAAATAACCAGAATTGTCCTTTAAATCAATTCTAAACCCAACAGGAAACTGCTGAAGCAATGCCAGAATTGGAGTGAAGGATTTTGTCAGTTAAAATCGTAGCTGCTGCATTTCGAGCCAACGAGATGTGAAAGATACTTTGACTGATTCCAGAATAAAGAGTTACAGTATTAAGAGTTACAGTAGTCTGAACATAAGGAGATAAAAGCATGAATGACTTACTTCAGATGACTATGATAAAAACGGCTTAATTTTGGAAATTGTTTTCAGACAAAGGAATCAAAACTGTGCCACTTTTTAAACTGTTCTCCTAAGTTTCTGGCAGCAGGCTTCACATCAGAGTACGAAAGTCATTATTAATCAGATCAAAAGGTGTCTAGGGGGTCAAATACTACTTCTTCTGAATTCTGCATTCCTTGAGAGTGGCTAGGCTGTTCGAGCCTCTAGGCTAATGTGAGCACTCCATCAATCTGAGTGTTGTGGGGCTCTGTCGGTGAACCCCATCAGAGGCTTGTCAGATTTGTGTATTATGTGATGCTCTTTGTAGTCAAATGTAAGATCCGTATCTCCAGCTAGTCTTCAAATTTATACACCTGTACAACAGACTAAAATCTGCTGAAGCCTGTCGTTTAATGAGAAATGCTCTCTGTTTTCAGTCTGTTAAGATTTTAAAAGCTTTTCAGTCTGTAGGCGGCATAAATGTTAGAGGAAAACGTCAGCCTAAAATACCCAGTGAAGAAGTGGTTACATCTCATATTACAAGCTATAACTACGCTAGTATAGCATGCCACTAATTCCACTACGGGTCAAATTCTTGCTGTGGCTATCCATACTTAACATGCACACACGCCCTGTGGATGAGTGTCTTCTAAACAGCATACTGTTAAAGCCTAAGTGCTGGAGGGAAGTTGTTGACAGGGTAGATGACACCAACAGCTGGCAGCAGGCCAGTCTAGATCAATCAAGCTCTCATCTATGACTGTTCCCTCAGTCGATGATCAATGGCCTGGCCTGAACATGGCACTATGGAAAAAGCTGAATATGTCAGACTCTCTGGTGTGGTGTGTATGTCTGAGGGTGTGTGTACATGTAAAGAGGGTCTGACCTTCAACCTCTGGCTTGACGAGGTCGAGCATTTGGCAGAGGCAGTCCTCGAAGGGCAGGGGCTCGATGGCCATGGTCTCCAGCTTCTGACACTGCTCCTCGTAGAAGTACTCCAGCTCGTACATACTGAGCACTCCATCCCCGTCCAGGTCCATACAGCGGAACCAGTACTCTATACTGGACACAGAGAAAAGGAAAGAGTTAGAGTGGGAGGGATGCATGTGAGTGTTGATTAATGCAAAGAGAGGGAAACATGAAGACAGTTGGTGTAGCTGTGTGTCTGGATACCTTGTGTCACTCTTCTTGTCCTCCTCAGAGATGAGGAACCACACGAAATCAGCATAACTCAACCGCCCCTCCTTATACACCCGTCTGTCCCTGATGGAGTAAACCACACAATCACTATTAAAGCTGGCAATACGCAGTGACTCACTTCTATAAATGTCCTCTGTCTTGTTTGCTACTTATGCCTGGAGCATCAAAAGGACTTGTGCATCCTTTAAACTCCAAGCCATATTTCACTTACCTTGTTACTGTTCCTGAGAATATTCTTTCGATCATCTTATGGGACATGGCTGGAAAAAACATAAAGCATAGAGATTATTTATAATACAAGCTGTTGAATACCATTTTTCTCTCGGACAACTGCTTTTTCAGTTAATGTACAACTCTTTCACAACACATTTAATCCATTCTCACAGACTGTAAATCCAGATCATTGGAAAGTGTGGTTCTTTTTTATCTTGACAATACCATAAATCCTCTGGTCATCATTTTGACCATGCAGTGGTAGTAATTGTTCCAGACATGGCGTCATTCGACCAGAGTATATATGCTGCTCTCTTATTGATCTTGTGTCTCATTTCCCCTGCCTCACTCATAGACCATCAACCAAGAACATGTGGCGTGGAGTGTGTGGGGAGGAAGCGTCGAAGGCAAGTCTTTTTTCTTGAATATGTGTTTGTGTGTGAATGCTAGACCAGGGCCAAATAGCAATTTCAAATACTTTCTACCGTTAGTTTCAGCCTACTGATTTTGGTTTGCCACACAGGACAATACAACAAGAGCCAAGGAGGTTACAGGAAAGTTAATTTAGTGTGCATCTCTGTGACTGACAACTTACTTGAGGCTATGTAAATTGTTCTGATAAGGTAAATCCCACCCATCTGGTGTTAACCTGCTCCTCCATGCACGTTACACCAAATGCTGTGAAATATTTGAAAATACGTACCTTGGTCATTGTGCCGTGCCAGGTCCCTCTGGTCTATGTAGAGGTCATGGTCAGTGTCCAGCTCCCAGAACTTGCAGTAGATAACATAGAAATGTTCATAGGAGAAGAACTCCATCAGCTGATTCACATCTTCCTCTTGCTCCAGCAAGGCCACGTTCTGGGACAGCAGGAAGGAAAGTCATGATGCAACTTTTCAGCAATGCGACCAAAGTTTTTTTTTCTGAGTGTGACTGGCAGTTTTATTTAAATACAGAAACTGAGAACAATAATCTTTTTATCTTTTTAAGAGAGCAATATGCACAAGTAAAACACACAAACTGAGAACAGTAATCTTTTTAAGACAGCCAAATGCACAAGTAAAATACACAAGAAATGGATTTCAATAAAAGAGGAAAAAGAAAATGAGAGAAATGTGAAGATGTAGAGACATCTACTTTAAACCCTAAATTGAATCGGTTAACTGAAGACACAGCACAAACAAAAGTGATAAACAGGAACCGGACTGAAAAAACAACAGTAAGATTGGTCTGCAAAAGTTTTTAGAGTTGCGTCCAACCTGAAGAAAGTTGCTTTTCCTGAGCTCTGAGCATGTGATCCTGCCAGTCCACGACCGGTTCACAGTGTAGAATATCCTCTGAATCACCTGACAATCACACACAAGCAGTTCAAAGTGTTGCAAGGCACAACCAAATAATGCATGAGCAAAATGCTGTCAATGCAGCGCAGTTTTCATGGAACAACCGTCTCTAGATGATATACTTGGCAGAAAATTGTTTACCAACTGTAATTGTGCATTGGATCATTTGTGTTATGATAGTGTCCTTCTGTCTGTGTATGTATTGCTGGTCTCTCACCGTGGTAATGTAGCGTGAGTGAAAGTCTGATGCCTCCTTTAGGAAGGCCAGGCCTGCGTGAGAGTTCACCACATCCTAAGGAACACAAAGTAAAGTCAGCCCACTTTGTCTCCATTGCACGTCTGTCTCATTTCCATCACAAACACCAAAAAACACACACAGAAAAAAAAAAGGGACAATGACATGCTGTGCCCACTATGATAATACATATGTTCAGTTACTTCCAGAGAAGAGTGAACAGACAAACCACATCTGTCTGTCTTTTTTGCTAGACAGTGCACATTAAATTGTGAGTAGGCAGGGAATGCATACTTATTCAAACATCAGAAGTTGTCAGTGTCTGTCTACATCAATCTGTCATGCCATACGCTTTATAAATTCAGCTATATGAAAAAAGCTGCAGGCCTTGTTGTGAGAGGCCATCAAATTTAAATGTTACGTTTGAAGTCTGAAAACACTGGGTCAAACGGTTTTGAGATGAGTTTAACCCTTTCTGAGTCGGCAGAGAGATGGGGGGGAAGGCTAGAGAAAAGGCTACACTGCTCCTAGCCTGCTCTCCTTTCCCATGCCATAAAGTCACAGGGTCTTTCATGGGGTGTGCTGCATCTCAAATGAACTGTAGCTATATCCTTGCCATGAAATGCCCTCATGCCTTTTCTTTATTCTACCCCCCTTCTTTTCTGCTGGGGGAATGAAATGTTGACATAAATGCGAAGGCGGCAATGAAATTAAAAGGCCTTATTTTGGGGCGGCCTTTGTGCCTCTTTGACTCTTCCTGTGAGAAATTAAATCATAGAAAAACACATAAATCACAGGGCAGAGGAAACAGGCGGGGACAGTCAAATCTACTCCACTGCAATCCGGCTTTCATTCATCACAACAGTCAAAGGCGATTCGGCGAGCGGCACAATACAAATTAAACGGCGTGTGCCAGAAGGCATCTCTGCCGGTATGCTAACGGGTGTCCGGCTCAGCTCAGCCGCTCCTGCCAGCATGAAAATGAATCAGGTGTAGGGCGGGGCCAATGTGGTGCACCAACAGCTTGCCAGGCAGAATGAGAATACAAACAGCCAGCACAGCAAATCTACATGATAAGACTGACCAAACAGTCAATTTGCCTATCCTTATGAAACAAGATGATGAATTTGTATCCTTGTTTTCTGGGAAAAATTTTAATTTTGCTGCTCTAATATGTATATTGCATATAACACCCATTTCCATCTCCTAGTTAATTTCTGCTGAGCTTATGTCCTGCATCAGTGGAGTCTAGTACTATCCCTTTAGTGTACTCCCCCTCCCCATACTATTGGCTTACAGTGCTGTCCCTGAATTAGTCCTCCAACACATAAAAAGTCCACTAGCTCAGCAGGGCAGTCCAAAAATTAACTCCAGTTCCCACCACCCAAGCCAACCCATCCCATGTTGCCAAGCCCAGCCCTCTCCCTGGGTGTGCTGCAGCCTGTACCTGCAGGAATGGAATAAAGTCCTCTTGTTCCAGGTAATTACAGCCAGGCTTGGCCAAGAGGTGCACAAATTTAGAAGCGTCGTCGTGACAGGTCTGCAGAGTTCTGGAGAGGAAAAGAGAGAACAGATGGTTGCAAGGTTACTCCCTCTTTTACTTTCTTCTATCCTGAAAGTCTGAAACTGTTCCCCTCAAAAGTGCTAGTGCAGGTATAATGCATTCTGAAATTAGGATTCTGAATTGCTGCTGGGGTGATTATAAGCCCGGAGTGTTATGGCAGCGATGGTGAAATAATGCAAGAGTCTGCTGTGGCCTCTCGTCTAAGAACGGCTCAGTCATGAGCTTAAGTCAAAGGGCAGGCCAGTCTGGCTCTCTGGAGGCTCACACATTAATACTACAGCATGCCTATTGCACACAACAGCATTCAGCACACAGCCAAGAGCACACACACCCATTACAAGAGCCTATGGTATTCTTTTCAAATTCAGACAGAAAGACAGAGAATAGACTTTTTCATTCATGTATATGCATGGCGACTATTCCCTTGTGGCCGTTAGTGACGCTTTTGTGATCAGTGATTTCTGTTTTCTGTTCTAACTGAAAAGGGAAAAGCCATAATAGAAGATAGCTGCATGCACTGTCTCTGATCCCCAGCGAGTGGTCATCATTGTTTAGAGGAGATTGTATAGGCCAGTCGGGTGTGAGTGAGTGTCCCCGTGGTCCACTGAGGATGAGAGGAGCCATTGTCTTACTTTCTCCACATGGCCACAAACTTGTGAACGGACACGAAGCCCGTCCTGTCGCCTCCAGCCGAGCAGAACAATGGAGCTTTCCAGTAGAAAGGACACTCACAGGCCTATGGAGACGAGGAAGGAGGAGAGAGGGAGTGGTGTGTATGGGTGTAAAGAAGTGGGAGACAAAAAATTACTTTTAAACAAAAATCTCAAAGTTCCTAGATACACATTTCATACCCTCTTTCAATACAGCAGAGAGCAGCACAATGACACATAACACTGTGTTGAAAATTGCAACGTTGCTTCACTCAAAGACTTCCCTGAGGAAACCTAGCTGTCATTTGTCTCTACACTCAGGTTCCCCTCAGGCCATTGCTCACATTCCTCAGGGAAACAGAGATAATATTTTCCATGGGGTTTAAAAGCAGCAAACATTCGTAAAGTTGGGGACTAAATAGCGCTAATGAAAATAATTAGCTGGGTGGCAGCGGAGCCTCCACGCTACAAATCACATTCTCACCTTGGCAACCTGCCCCATTTCCTCAATGGTGGCCCTTTCATTGGGGAATTGGGAAAATATTTTCTCAATCTTGGAAATGAGGCTGTCGATGTTGAGGTTGGCTTTGGGCCGGCCCCGCGGGAAGTAGAACTTTGGAATGCTTTCACTCAGCGCTGTGGTGACGGGCTCCTCCGTCTTCACCTGGGCCTGAGACAGACAGGACAGAAATAAACTGTTAGCCACCGATGCTAGCATATGCTAGCACTTCACACCCAAGCACTCCAGCATGTGCTAAGGCTTGCCTTGGCGAACTCTAGTAAACACTCATGCAACCGCACCTCTCAGCTCCCCCCAGGACCATTAGGGAAGAGTTATGTTTGCTCAGCAAATCATTCCCTGCCATCCCTGACCATTATCCATTTATCTGTAATAGATTTCAATTAAGATGTGTCAACTGACATTGGCATATGTAGAATGGACCATTGACAATCACTTTGGCCGAGTGCTGAAAACCATGATAGACCTAGCACTGTTTGTAACTAATGAATGGCATTATTCATCAAATTATGTCGATGAGAGTCAGGGATTCAAGGGAAATACAGGATAATATATCACTGGATAGGGCTGAGGACATCATTTGGAAATAAGGTCTAAACATAACATCTACTGACAGAACTATTGATCTGTTTATTTTATATGATAAGATAACCACATGTGAATACACAGACTACAGGCATACACAACGACATTCCTGAGTATACAATAACCGCGGCTGAGGTCAGGTTGTTCCAGACTGAACAACTGATTCTTGGTTAAGCAACATTACTTCTCTTAACTTCAGCATGACTCCACCAACATAAAAAGGTCAAAAGAGTCACTCAGCCTACTTTTCTTAGGCAATACTGTCAGGCATCCCTGATCAAATAAATAGATCTGGTGAAACTTGTGGAGTGTGGACAGATAATAATGATGCTTTTGGCTTAGGGCTCAGAGGCAGAAAAAGAGGAATGTGTGTGTATACGTGTGTGTGTAACCCAGAAGTTGAAACAAATGACTACATAACTACAATGTCTCCGTGTCCATGACAAGAGAGAACACGCATGCCTCAGAGAGAAAGTGAGCAAGTGAGCGACAGAGACGCAGATAAAATGAGTGGAGCCACCTTGGCTGGATTTAAACAGCAGGCCTGATTGCAGGCAAACAGCAGTTGCTAATGACAGCTCTGGAGATAGAAGCAAGGCAGGCATGTGCTCTGTGTGGGTTAAGTTTGTATTGTAGACAGGAGGTTCAGTAGGGGTTAGAGGTCTGTTGTCTATGAGCCATTACTGGATACAAGGCTGAGCTCAATTTCTCTCTGCTCCCTGTATCTGTCCGGCTCAATCCCAACTAACTCCTATGAATGTCATTCCAAAGTGCCGCAGTCCTCAGTAACTTAAAACCCCCAAGTATGTCAGAGCTTGCACACAGCTGTGAGTGTGTGTGTCCGTCCGTAAAACTGCTTCCACCTTGGACCCAAAATGACAGCTTTGTCTGCAAGGGCTCTGGGTATTTGCACCATGAGCTATTAAGTTCTATAACCATGACAGTGGAAACCAATCTCTCCTTTAAAGTCTAACAACAATGACATCATGCAATAACATTAGGCCCAGGCCTACCTGTCATGATCAATTTGATTCCATACCAGTATGATTTACAAAGACCTACTGAGCATAGCCAACATACTGTTAGAATATCATATTCAATGACCCAATCTCCACTCTGTGTCAGCCAAGAAGGACCACGACGGTACCAACATGCAAAGCTGTTAGTTTTGCATCGGTGAAGAAGTATTCGTATCCACACACACATAAAAAGCCAATCCAAATGTGTGTGTTGTAATGTTGCACATATAAGCCAGTTGCTAAAAACAGTTTGGTTAGTGGATGCATTGCTCTTAATCATTACCTCATTCCCAAAGACTATTTACATGACTCAAGAATTTGCCCACTGGATCATTCTCCATGGCCTTTAAAAAGCACATAAACAAACCCACACAGTCCACTGCTAAGAGATAAAAATACCATGTGTTTGGTCTTGCACAACCTACCCATGGTTAGCGCCTAAGGTTAGAGCTGATAAATACACACATAATCAGGTCTGCAACAGCATCTTACTCCTTACTAAGATTTCAGAACAATATCATCCTAAATCTTAAAATCATATGGGAGATACATCTATCCATGTCTATCTCTTCCATCTGGAGGGGCCTTTGTATAGTATGTGTGTGTTAGCGTTGACTGTTTGGAAATGTTCTGTTGTATTCTGTCAGTGGGATTCTGCTCAGTGTAACATGCTGAGTGATAAATGCTGCTGATCCTCTGCTCTCCTCTGTCCTATGTGTGCGGGTGTCAGCCATGGCTATAAAAGGACATAAACATCTCCTGCTGCCCTGCATGCACAGTCCCCCTCTCTCTCCCTTCATGCTAACCGCTAGCAGAGCTCCTAAGCACAACTGCTAAGCCCCATGATATTCTGCACATTCACAACAGTGCAGTCCGACCGGGGACAGCAAAGCAGTTGAGCACAACATAGTTGCCAAGGACAAACTTCATCCTAGAACTAGGGCTCACTTCATCTCTTGTCTGAAATGTCTCAAATGAAGGGTACCCAAAACAAAAAAACACCACCACAGCAGTAATCTTCCAACAAGAGTTGATGGTGGTGACACAACATTTGCTTTTTACAAGCCATTGTATACAGTATGTGGTAGCTCCTTGATTAAACTTTTCAATGTTGTCAACAGAAGAAAAAGTGATGTAACTACTGATCTGTCCTGTGTGTTGCAGACCAGGTAGGATTACAGCCAATACCACAGCTAGCTTCGACTACTACAGTTCCACTTCATAATGAGCAATTGGCAACAGAAAGGAATAACTACAACTGTAATAGTTTAACAGTGGTCTGTAACAGATCTGTACTGCAATGCAACAAGCTAAGTTTACCATGACCATCAGCCTACCTTGAACCTTTTAACAAAGAGTCATTAACTAGAAACCCATGAATATCTGTCCTGCCCATTGGCAGACAGACCAGAAAAGCCTGTGTGGTTGTAGACTCAGTAAAAACACCTGCCTGTCCTTGTTGGAAGGCTCTGAGCCTCTTCTTGAATCGGGAGGGCAGGACAAAGTCACAACCGCGTGCCAGCAGAGCCAACTCCTTCCTCAGGTCAGGGTCCTGACGTAGAGACAGCTCCTTCATCCTCATCCTCGCGCCAGACAGGATGGGGCACACACACACAACACTCAATCTAATATTATCCTCCCGGTTGTACAAATCACACAGTTGTAGTTAGTGTCAGTTCTGTAAGCAGAAGGCAGTGGCAGCAGCAGAAGTCCTCTGTGTCCCAGTGCTTGTCCTATGTCAGAGTGAGAGCCTCTTAATGCAGGGGAGCAGCTGCTGCTGTGACTCTCTCTCATTCCAGATCCGGCTGCACAAATTCAGCTCTGCCTGCTGCTCTGTCCCAGTCTCTACACAACATGAACACACACTGCGTGGGGTCAGGGAGCCCTAGCCTCAAAGCTACTGAGGAGATAAGGAGTGTGAGTGTGTGTTTGTGTGTGCGAGAGTCAGTGAGTGTACGCATGGGATGGGAGGGGTGTGTGTGGTGGATCTGCCCTTTCCAATTTGCATTCCTCAGCGCTCATGGAAGGTTATGTAAAGAGACAGACCTGTTGTTCCGGCTTGCAGCAGCCACAGATCCCACTGTAGGGGATGCAGCTCAATGCCAAGATGACACATTGCTCATATTCACTGGCATCCCCCCTGAACAGTTCCCACATTACCTAATGCTTGAGAGAACACTTTGCTTCTGCCCTGAGCCCTGCAAGCTGGATCCCCCTTCACTGGCCAGTACATCCAGCTGTTAGCGGGAAAAATTCAAACTCATCCTTTCTATGTAATTTCAGCAACTATAATTGATGGACTTTAATGAACGCCACCCTGTTACTTTACTGAATCTGCCTGACAGAGTATAAATCACTTGGACAAAGATACCAAATCAAATTTATAAGGCATGGGCAATTAAAGAAATGAACCCGTGAAGGACTACTTAGTTTTCCTGAAAAGGAGCTGACAAGGGTGTAGGCCAAATCACCACAGGATGAGTACACAACTAAAAAGGCATACATCAACTATTCTGCATCCACTCTGGTGGTGCGTCTTTCTTTGTTTTGCCTTCCCTTCGCAGGCTTGGGCTGCCAGCCATTCCACATCTTATTATAGTTGATGGGCCCAAGTTGGCGTAATGGGGGGAAGTGTCAAATTCAAAGAATGATGGCCAAACCAGTCGGTGCCTATTAAAAGCACCAGCAAGCGCTGTTTGGGCAACCCAAGAAACCAGATCTGGAGAAACAAGGGTGTATCTTTAGTCCTCACACAAACATCCGCTTCCCATCGCTCCTGTCCTGGACTGACAGCAATTACATCAATTCTCCATAAATGCACTGATCTAACGGCACTGGGGTTGCCTTCGCTGGGAGGAGGGCCGGGCTGACGCATTGGGAGAGACCTGTGCCTGAATACCTATTGTTGTTCTACAAACACATCTAATTAAGAAGAAAAGGTATAGAGATGTGTGCATTAGCGTTATGTATAAAAAAAATGTAGGTACACAATGTAGGTATATGTAAATAAACCTATATTGGTGTGCGTGAGTGCGGTATTGTACAGAGAAGCTGAAAGCACACCCGGACTCAAATGATAAGTATTTTTAGATGACAGGATCACAGAGTCCACATTCTTCCACTGGTTTCAGCTCAAACCCACTTCCTGTTATCCCCCACACAGGACACTGCACGTGCTTGATAAGCCGTTTGTATGATGGCTCTTCACGCCGGCTGCCTTTTGTTGATGCTCGTCAATTCAAACCAAATATGAAAAGGAAAGCACCAAGGCCAAAATAAAACCTGGTAGATCACATGAATCTGTCAGTGCACACATAATACTGTTCGGTCCGTGTTTGTGTTGGAGCAACAAAATCTTAAGTTTGTTCCATAAACACAGGTATTATAACACGGTAAGGATAATGATCTGTTGGTTTACATATGTGACAACAGCCCCTCAGTGGTTTAAAATACAGGCACACGTGGTATGAGCTGCAGTGTGGACAGAGAATTAGAGCTCAGTCTCCAAGAGGGTAGCCAACAGTGACTCTCTCAACACACACACACACACACACACACACACACACACACACACACACACACACACACACACACACACACACACACACACACACACACACACACACACACACACACACACACACACACACACACACACACACACACACACACACACACACACACACACACACACACACACACACACAGGTTCTGAATGGAAGCTTACTACAGGATGGTATGAAGCATGTGCCCTTAGGAAAACTAGAATGGACAGTGAGCATCACCATTCATCAATTCAGCCTAGGGCCATTGTTGGCAGGCTGTCCAAACAACAGCACCCTCAGAGGCAACTATCAATCAGGGCCCACAGACGGGCTGCTAAGCAAGACTGACCACACCATAATGGGTCACTGTAACAGACAGAAATGCAACAGATTTGAGGCTGACCCAACAATATGTCTAATCTGAAAACTCCAAAATCTGATTTGTGCCCAGACATGTGTCCAGCCATGTTCAGTTCATTACATAACAGATGAGATTATAAAATGGACTGTCTGGTCTTACTGACCAGTGACGGGTCTAGATGTCATAATTTCCAGCAGTCAACTGCCTATTCACAGAAAGCCAAGGGTCACAGAGCACAAGGAACTGAGGTAGTATTTCCCTCCAGCTGCTACCAACTCGGAAGTCAAAGTTGTTGCTATTGTGTGTTCTATAACCATTGATATTAAAGAGAGAACATGCAGGGCAGCTACAGTAGAAAGAAATATATTACACAAGAGTGGGCAAACCTAATCAAAATTGTCCCCTCAGGGCTTTCCCCAACCTGTCAATACAAGCATACATGGCATTCCACTATTGAGTTCTGCTGGCTACAGTATCAGCATTACTAACATGATGGAGCCAGTGAGATATGCTACACAAACTGTCTCACAGCAGTAGGAAAAAAGCCAGAACTGGTACACAGCATGGGCACTGCACTGGTGCAACAGTGAAATCCAGAAAGCCCCAGCTCGATCCTCCCCAATCTGATGTCTGAGACAGGGATTTGGGATACATGTGAACCTGGGCCAAAAATAGGGCCCACTTCACTGGCAACATGGTGGGCTTAGGGATGGGCCAGCATGCAGAACATGATGTGAGCAGATCAGCTGGCTTGCATAAGAATGATAATGTAATAGCAGACTCTGACACAGTTATCATGGAGGTTTGTTGAAAAATCTATACAGCCTACATGACACCATAAGTGGAGCAACGGGTCAGAGCACTAACCAAATGAGCTACAGACAAGCTACAGATACAGGATAATGTAGATGTAAGAAAGAATATAAATCCATATCCTGGGCAGGCTGGAAAACATAGATGTTATTATGTAAGTGTACAATGCAGTGAAGCTCAACAGTCATTGAGGACTTACGCTAAAAGAAGCCCAAACAACATGCATACTGATCCCAATAATTGGGTAAGACAATTAGCCTAACATCTGAAATATTAGACCAAATTTTTAGACAGAATTGTAAAACACATTGGTTTTTGTTCAGAATAGTACCTCTCAAAAGGTCTAGCGTACGGTAAATGTAAAAAATAAATATTTTTAGAAATATCCATATGTAGGCCTATCTGTGCCGAAATCTCATATTTCTTTGCGCTGATCTTACCAATACACTGGTGGAACATCAATACCAATATATAAGGCCTAGATCAGACAATACTGACATGCCAATATAAGGGTTGGGCCCTTGCTCAAAGCCAGAGCTTTCCAATTGTTCACTTTACACTCCCAAGTGACCAAGGCTTGTTAAAGGGTAACTTCGGTATTTTTCAACCTGGACCCTATTTTCCCAACTGCGGGTGTCTAAGAAACTAATGGGGACAACAATTTTTGAAATTGGTCCAGTATTGAGCGAGATCGCTTCAGCCGGCAGCCGCGAAACAGGCTGCAATGTAATCCGACGGGGCAAATGCGCACCGTCAATGTACGTCCACTAAAAATGCTTGTTTTTGCCACTGACTGGCTCAGATTGTTATTATAAGTGTCTGACACAATATGGAAAGGACCCTATACAGAAATGAAACGTACTTCCTTACCTTTAGCTTGATCCCGTCTGTGTGTAACCAAGTCTCGCCCAAGTCCCGCGAGAGCTTAGTTGTTGCAGGAAGTCACCTGTGGAAACGTGAGTGAGAGTTGGAGAGAGGAGTGCCACCGGGAGGAGTTTGTTGTGTTGGAGTACAGAGATCGTAGCTCAGTGTTATCTAAAAGATTTTCTAAGTCATGACTGAATATTTACCTGATTTCGACAACGTGGAAGAGGCCTTTGAATTCGATGGCGGCCCGTATTTATTTGAGCCAGAGTATACGGATGAAGAGCTCCTACTCATTGAAGAGCTACCATCATCATTCATTGCCAGTAAGTATCTCTATGATAGCCTATCTGCTAATGTATAGGATATACAAATGTAGGCATAAAAGTAGTCTTATAGGTCGTATAATAGATAAGCATAAATATGACATTTTTACACCACGCACACACACTTTGGCAACAATATTACACAGATAATTTCAGCTTGTTGATATCACTTATTGTATTATTATGAATGTCAACTGCTGAAAAGGGGAAATGAATCTATATACATATTTTATAATCAATCATGACTCAGTTGATATTTTACACATACTACTGGCTAGCTCCGCCAAGGAGGTTATGTTTTCGGTGCCGTTTGTTTGTTTGTCTGTCAGCAGGATTACGGAAAAAATACTGGCCCGATTTTCATGAAACTTGGTGGAAGTGTGTAGCATGGGCCAAGGAAGAACCCATTAAATTTTGGAGCGGATCTGGATCCGACTCACGAACAAACAATAATAGCATGAACCTTGGCGGAGGTCTGCGCTCTCCGAGTGCCTTTCTAGTTTAGTGATTGTTTTTGCCGTGTGTACTGATGCCAGGACAACGCAATAACTTTAGCTAATAACATTACCTCCACTCTGTCTGGAGCAGGTCTCTCCACTCTTGGGACAGCATTTTTCTTTAGGAAAAAGTGCTTTGGGATAGGATTTCGTCTCCTCTTTGGCTGGCTGTAGTCATACCGGTCAAAATGGTCACTGCAGACCCGATGGTCTGCAAGGCGCAGTGTATGGACAGGAGTGTTGGCATCCATTTGTAGCACAACTAGCCACAACTTCAGCGTGTCACTATCCAACAAAGGCAGTCTGTGAAAGCTGCGCGAAGTGTTGCGCGACATTTTGTTGGCACAATTCGGAAATGCGCAAACACGAACCATTGTTTTTTTTTTTATTTTTTTATTTAGATCTTTTAGATAACGCTAAGCTACGATCTCTGTACTCCAACACAACAAACTCCTCCCGGTGGCACTCCTCTCTCCAACTCTCACTCACGTTTCCACAGGTGACTTCCTGCAACAACTAAGCTCTCGCGGGACTTGGGCGAGACTTGGTTACACACAGACGGGATCAAGCTAAAGGTAAGGAAGTACGTTTCATTTCTGTATAGGGTCCTTTCCATATTGTGTCATACACTTATAATAACAATCTGAGCCAGTCAGTGGCAAAAACAAGCATTTTTAGTGGACGTACATTGACGGTGCGCATTTGCCCCGTCGGATTACATTGCAGCCTGTTTCGCGGCTGCCGGCTGAAGCGATCTCGCTCAATACTGGACCAATTTCAAAAATTGTTGTCCCCATTAGTTTCTTAGACACCCGCAGTTGGGAAAATAGGGTCCAGGTTGAAAAATACCGAAGTTACCCTTTAATAAAAAGCACTTGCAGGAAACAGTTTAGCACTTTGGTCTCTCTGATAGGTCAGGCAACCGATAATATGACCCTTGACCCCTGCCTCAAATAGCTTGAAGGTTGCTGAGCTCAACCAAGCGTGTTATAAAAAGACACCTTGAGAAATAGCCTGGAATTCCAAATCCACAGAGGAGGATAAAAGGACAGAAGAAAGTCAATTTTCTTACAAAACTATTCACTACTATTCCACTCATAACACAGCATAGGTGTTGATCTACATAGGAGAACTGAAAGCCAAGCCTTCATTAGGAGCCAATACGAACATAGCGTGAGTGAATGATCAACCGTTGCCTATTCTGACAATGACCAGCATCTGATAGGAGTAGTTTTACAGTGAATTACACAGAGGATGAATGTGCTGCCACACCTCATCTCACAGGCTCAGTTCTGGGTATCTAATGCCAACACAAGAGAACCAAGGTTATCTATATCAGTGTCTGGTGTCAAAGTTGGACCAGCTGTTCCGGGCAGCGTCAGCATGACGTTAATTGAATTTTTAACTAATCCTTTGAAGAATGTATTTGTATGCAGGAATTCATTTGGCTGTCTTTAAATAGAAGTATTACTTTATACCAGATCACAAACCCTTTAATATGGTGTGACACAGTGTAGGCACCACACGCCATCACACGTCACAGCAGAATATACAAACTGTGCAGCAGTTGCTCCAAATTAAGTGGGGGTGCATGCAGGGGGGCTGTAATTGGGGCAGAAGGTCAGTGGGAAGCTTAGAGTAAAGAGACATGGATGTGAAAATCAAAAAGCTTGCACACATCTGTCAAATCTCTCGCTATTTTACTTTTTGTTTCCCACAGAATTCGAATGTATTTGTGGTGGTAGGTGGGTTCGCAAGGGGAGGGGGGGGGGGGGGGGGGGTTATTCTTGTATTCTCTTATATTGTCAATATATAGGCTAATATCAATAAAGGATCCCATTACCTGGATGGCTGAAAAATTATCTAATGTACTCCATTTTAAATAGTTCCATTTGTCAAACAAATAACTAACCTGTATATATCTATATAAGTACTTTGTGTCAAAGATAACATAACTTAAAAATATAAACAGTGCTACACTGTTCTGTTTGTTGCTTGCTTTTGTCTACAAGGTGAAGAATAGAAATGAGACCCCTTTTACAGAGAAATCTGCTTTTCTGCCACTCTGCCATGCTACATCTCTCTGTGCTGTCAGTTTCACCTGTATCTTTACATCGTTAAATTACTAGCCTTTGACATTATTATCTACTCTGTTTTACTGCTCAGCAGCTCCTCTGGTCCAGACTGTCCCTGCTCCTCCTCAGCAATTACGGGCTGAGCAAATCAATGCGCTACATGCAGTTCTACGATTAAATAGTGAAAATAAATAAATAAATAATAAATTGAAAATTTGTGGTGGTCAGTGCTGATATTGTGGCAGCCCGCCACAAAGTTTTCTATGTGTGGGAAACCCTGGAGGGGTAGAGCGAGGGGAGATGGTCCACTAGTTAACTGATCGCGGATGGCGTTGTTCTCTCAGACGGATAAAAAAATAAACATAAAATAATGCTAAAATGGGTCGCAAAATATACTTTGGCGGCCGTTAATATACCTGGGCGGCCCGCCCAAGTAAAGTCTATGTGTGGGAAACACTGGGTCACAGACAGACAGAAAGGGAGAGAGCTCATGGCAGAGATTCATTGCCAACAGATGTCTCTCATGAGAAAATACAGTTATCTGAAATCCTCAATGGAGCCTGAATGCTACTGTTGCAATGCTGGTCTTCTATTCTGTTCCCTTACTCCTGTGGTCAGTTTTCTTCACAGAAAAATGGTTTTGCCTTTTCTATTGCTTTCTCACTTTGACAACCTAATAATGGGGACTATTTATTTGAATGTGAATGTCACAAAAAGATCCTGGCTAGGCTATGTTTGTGTGTTGTCCAAAAAGTGCTAGGACTCAATGGATTATTTTACAAAAGAGCCATCTAAATCTCATGTGTAGTACAGTTGGGCACCATTGACAGGCACCTCTAAACAGACAAATATCTTGCTCAAAGTCTGACTTCAGGTCTAGTTCTCCAACCCCGGTGTTTTGATCTGAGAGAGAACAGAAGACCCATCAGTGATGAACTGAGTGCCTCCTCTCGCCTGCCCTCAACATGTCAACAACATGTAGAAGGTGGAGTGTCTGAGAGCACATGCCACCAGCTGTCTGGCTGTCTCACTGTCATCACATACACTAATGTCCACAGTCTACCACCAGGCCACACTTGTGCCTGCACTTCTCAGCTTGGAGGAAGTGGGAGTCCTCAAACAGGCACACACACACAAAATATATTGAGCATGTTAATTGTTTTCTACTACCTGATCTAGTCTATAATTGAAGGAGTCCCCAGCAAAATCCTATTTACCTCTGGAGACCCCAATCAGAGCATGCCTGGCCCTGCAAGGCCAGACACAAAACACAGGCTAGGGGGGGTTATTAGAGTGCCAGGGATAGCCTGGATGCTCCCACTTCTCATACCACACTAAGTCATGGGTGAGGCCTGAACATTTGGAAAGAATTTGCCTAATAGTCACTACATATGCTTACAGACATGGAGGCTCCATCTAGGCCATTATGATGGTGCAGAGGAGTGGACATCCCTTCACTGCCTTTGCTGCTGTAGGCTACTCAGCAACCTCTTGTGGCAAGACTGGGAAAATAAAGATCCAAGATGACACATCTATAGCTGGAATTAGGTCCAAGTGTGTTTATCTAGAACCCACATAAACAATCAGTAACTCAGACTGCTTCGCCTGGAATGCCTGATTGGATATATTAGCAGGAGTGGATGGGCAGGCCATAGTAGTATGGTAGCCAGGTTGGCAGATTTGGAATTTACTTTTTCAAAACCAATTCCATTTCAGCAACAAAGGTAAACAAATGCCAGGTAGTCCATCTCAAGGTGACAATGTGTTGATTCTATCTCTGTGCCAAAGGTGCACAACTGTAGCACAGATTGTGCTGATATACTTTCTGCCAGGCAGACAGAGCATGCTGAAACTGTGTGATTTTGCCACACACTCTCAGGTGACACACACTCCAACAGACAGAAACTAACAGACAGACACACCCTGTTGCTGCTGTTATTGAGTGTAAGCTTAGGTGAAAGCCCTGTGGCATAATCTCTCTGAAATCTTGTTTAAACATGTGAAGCTGTTTCATAACAGTTTGGATAAGATAACAGATGATCTAGGTAGTTTTACCTTCTTTGTGCTGACAGACCTCCTTAGAACTCTGCCACTGGGTCCTGTCACCCTGGCGTTACTGCTACTCCCAGAGGGCAGCGTGTGGGTGGACGGGGGACTGGAGGGAGTACCGAGGGGAGCAGGCTTCCTCTCTGCCAGGTTCCTCTGGGATGCCACATTGTTGTTCTCATTGAAGGTCAACAACCTTTTGTCCTTGCCGTCCACACACCCCAAATCAATGTTTTGTCCACTCTTGATAAGGTCGAGGTAATCTTTGAGGACTGACTGGGTGGCGGGCTCACTCAACCAGTTGAGGAAAAGCTCATCCACCTTCATTTTAAGAACTGGCTGGAGGACTTGTGGAGACGGCATTTTGAAGAATATCACCTACTGGCTACTCTACTAGAGCACCTGTGTAGACAAAGAAGAATACAGTACACGAGTTAGTTAAACATATTCAGACTATAATTCACGGGATCCGAGAAATATATCCAGTACAGTCAATGAATAAAGCGAGACTATCTGACTAGTTTGCATGTACTGGATAGTTGGTTGGATAATATACTAACGTTATTAGTAGCTTGGTGTA
Source organism: Centroberyx affinis (assembly GCF_046629955.1). NCBI lineage: Eukaryota > Metazoa > Chordata > Actinopteri > Beryciformes > Berycidae > Centroberyx > Centroberyx affinis. The sequence continues at coordinate 83,616 of NW_027280036.1, forward strand.
GGTTGCCCCAGTTTTGGCTAGTGGAGCCACTAAGTTATTGAATTTTCGCGCGAACTGTCAATAGCCCTAACCCTAACCAAGCCTACCGGCAAGTTGGTTAACATTAAGAAGAAGAGAGGGCTTGCCTGCCTATATTAACATGGTAACGTTATCTTAACAGGTGTAACAGTAAACACACAAGACATACACTCAGAATTAACTTACTTTAAATTAGCCGAAAATCTAACAAACAGTTGCCCAGGTCGAAGGAGCTTGTAACGTCGGCGTTAAAAATAAGGAGCACAAACAACAATCAAATGCACCGCTCGCTAGCTACAACGTTAATACTAGCTATGGTAACGTTAGCTTGCTAAAGCTAATGTTAGCTGGCTAACTAACGTACCAACTCCGGCGTGAATGCACGATAACGCTGAACATGGATGTATAACTCTACATTCCCGTAATTAAGGACACAGCTGCAAGCATGCTCAGTCACCTGCAAATTACAATGGTAAGGTTGTTATGTGTTCATTTCGCCGGGCAAAAGGCAGCAGGCAAGCGCAACTTTTCAAGTTCTCGTTCCCTTGGTAACCAGGAAGCGCTACTACCGCGAGACCTTACGTAGAATAGTTCCTCCCGGTGACAGACGCTCAGGGCCGGTTCTATGTTTAAAACTAGATCCTTATTCTATCCAAACTGGTTTAACAATAATATAATTCTAGTAAACCAATTAATTAATGTTAATGGACTGCTATTGAGCTACTCTGAATTCCTTGATACTTTTGGCATTCCTGTTACCCCAAAGGAGTTTGCCACGGTTATGGATGCTATTCCTTCTGGAATTCTAATCCTCCTAAAAGGGGCAGAAAGACCAGTTTGCTTACCAACACTTGACCCTAAGGTAACTTCAGTGGGTAGTGTCTGCCTGACTACTACTTTATGAAATAATAATCGTAACATACGTTCATTATTTCAAAAAGATATTACAAGTACTCCTTCTGTTGTATCCTATTGGTCTAGATTTGTTGATAACTTGAATTGGAAAAATATCTGGAATCTTCCATACAAATATAAGTTTCTTTCAAAATCATACATAGATATTATCCTGCAAGTCATTATCTTCTTAAGTTTAAGAAAGACATTTGTGTTAACTGTTCATTGTGTGAAATGTACCCAGAAACAATGCTGCATCTGTTCTGGCAATGTCCCTACACTAACAAATTTTGGAAAGACGTATCCCGGTATATTGTTGACAACATTCACTCTGACTTGTCTCTTTACTGGGAAACTGTACTGTTTGGTATCTACAATAACAATAGTAATACACTTAAAGAATTATATATAATCAATTTGATGATTATTTTAGCAAAATTTCATATTTATAAATCCAAATTTAGCCATTCTAAACCTTTATTTATAGTATTTGAAAATGAAACCAAACACTATTTAAAACCATTTTTAACTCAAAAAATAAGAAGATGCAAAACCATCTATTTGTGTTCTTGTTTAATGTTTTCACTTAGAAGATTCCCCCTGGCTCTGATGTTGTTTTGTCTGTATTAATGACTTCTTTGTTTGTATGTGATTTCTATTGTCAATAAAGATGTAAAAAAAAAAAAAAAAAAGCTCAGGGCCGGTTCACCTGCCACAACCGCACCGCATGTCACATAGAAAGAGAGAGGGATGTATTCATGGCGAGATCTTTCTGCTCCACATGTAGATCAAGAAGTAAAGCTACTACGACAGTTTTACTGCGATGGTAATCCATTATTTCAGATAACTACTAACAAACGTGTGAAGTTTTTGGTTAGTAAGTCTTTGGTTGCTTGGCAACGCCAAGCGCACTTGATAAACTTTCTGTGTTCACTGTCCACTCAGCGCGCCTCGCGTTTTCCAAGCGTTTTTAGAGCGCTGCATGTGAATCGACCCTAAGCCCTCCTGATCAGTCTCATCTTGTTGTCCAGAAAATATTCCTCCACTCCATCATCACAGATAACATGCAGACAGGTGAGGTGTGTTGTAACTTTAGTTTTCTCCATATCTGGCTCCAGATCTCCCTGTTCTCAGTCCTCAGTATTACCAATAGTAGCAGGCCAATTAGGATGACTCATGCAGGAGACAGTCCCCAGCCCATCATAGGGTAGTTTAGTCTGCTACATTTTCTTTGACAGAAAAACGCCGTCCAGAAGGCTCAGAAATGCATGACAGTTTATTTTTGCAGCACACACACACACACACACACACACACACCTTGTTTTACATAAGTACACTCACTGTGCCTTCCTCACATTTATACATGTGATCCACATTCCTTTGTTAATGATGGTTTGTTTTATGCCATGCATAATCCATATTTGAGTTGCTCTTCATTGAAGTACTCATTTCCAGGAAACTAGTCCTGTGTGTTCAATTTAGCCCCTTATAAACTCGATCCTGCTTCTCTTTGCATGAATAACAATGATACATCTGTGCCTGATTCCAGCTTCTCTTTTCTCTCCTCTTATCCTTACTCCCCCCATGTCGAGGCAGCTGGACTCGGCTAGTGAGTATGGAGCTGGACAGTCTTATTGATTACTGTAGGGAGGAGTGGGCCCAGACATCATGGCTCCCTTACTGCATCCCCAGCATAGACAGCATCACCATGAAAGGTCAGTTCAAATAATCGGCACCATATTTGACACTTAGAGCAAAAAAGGAGTAGCTTGTTTTCTGCAGGAAGGAACTTTCCCTCTCTGCACATGACACTAGGTCTAGTGCATAAAAAAGCACTTCTGCACCATCGATATAATAATTTAATGCATTTTTAAAAGCTGAAGGAACACATTTTGTTTGTGTTAATACTGTGACTATACATCTTAGGTTGCAATGCAGTGGTTAACATGTAACAACTGGATCACATGCTCTAATCGTACAATAACAGTTTCACTTATTATTTTACTTATTCAAGTAATTCAACCAAAAACAGCAACTTAATTACGTCTCCATGAATACAATGTTGCACGGTAATTACATTGTTTACACAGCCATCATAACAATTTGATGTAGACTAAACTTGGCGTATTGACAGTGAGGAATTATAGCAACAAACAAACATTTAATGAAAAAAAATGATCTAGAGGATAATAGTTTTCCTAATGGTATTTTCCAGACAGCTCCCCCAACGCTTCTATTATATAATGCTTTTTATGAAAGCTTTTAAATTTGTAGTTTATTGTGTAATTATTTGTTCCTAATGATTGTATTTAATTTTATCTGAGCATAATTACTGAGGCTTAACATGAGGGATGGTGCTGGGGGCACATTTGACAGATGAGTTTGAAGCAAAGAATGAAAATGTTGATTATTGATGAAGATTACTGCCACAATTAGATGCTGACTTGTTGTAAATTGCCCGGCATGTACTTGACTGCTAGGTTATGTTTCTTTGTATTTTCAGGCATGAAGCATACCTATCACCCTAGGTCTCTCGCACATGCATACACACACACAAAGCGCCTGTAGCTTTTTTGTTAAGAGCAAATTAACGCTGGCTGCACGGTTGTGAAAATTATTGACTGAATTCTCCTGATTGCTTCCCTTGATAACAGCAGTAAGTAAAATCTGAAACATTCAAAGTTTTCTGAGGCGCAGAACGTAATCAGAAACCTCTTTGTTCTTTGGAACAGCGAGCCTTACATGTATTTTAGACCCTAATCAATATCAGAAATGAGAAGAGAAAAAGTGAAGGTCTTGAAACTTTAAACTTTGCAACTTTTCAAAGTGTAATTACAGTGTACAAATAGGATTTTACCCAAAGCTGTGTGCATGTTGTTTTTTCACGCCTTGAAGGACATTTCAAAGGTTTGGCCGAGGCTGAAACCACAGGGGGACAGCTGGTTAGCGTAGGAAAGTGTTAGTGAGGAGTTCATGTGTGCAGCTCTCCCTTACTGCTGTCAGCTATGCTATATGGGCTCTCTGTGAAGTAGACGATAAGCAATCTTCTCTAATAAGGAGAGTGAGTAAAGTTGAAAGTGTTGTGTTGCTGCTATGCAGCGTAGAGAGTTATTTGGACTGCCTCATAGTCTATGCACAGTAGAATAGGCAATAGGTTATGGTTGATTTTAAGTTGTGCCAGGTTATGTAAGTGTAGCTGTAACTTCCTTCTCTTGGGTTCTTGCAAAGTTTGATTTCCAAACAAATGTATTCCCTATCTGCTCTGAATAATTCAAAAAATAGTTTTAAATCAGTCTTCTCCCCAAATTTCACAAAAAACCCCAAAACAAAATGGTGGAGTTGGCTGCTAATGTCATGCAAATAGAATTCAATATGCATACAGAATAGAGCTTGAAAATAAACATAACCATTTGAACTTCTACTGAAGGGAAAAAAGGTTACATCATTTTAGAATTTTATTCTAATTGTACAGAATGGTTATTTGATATTCCCACTTTTTCATGACTGTGGCTTCCTATCTGTCTAGTGGATATATAGCGAGTAGGGCAGCCAGTATGAAGTTGATTGGTGTTTGAAAGGATAATGGTACAGAATGTAGTTTAGTATGAAAAACCCAGATAAATAGTGAGTGAGCATTAGTTATAAGCAGCATATTAGGATTGTGAAAGGAAAGTGTAGAGTCCTCCTGAAGCTTCCCTTCACATACTGTTATTTGAAAATTGTTTCTTAAATATTCTGTAAGTGAAAAATATAAAAGGGATGAGTATTTTGGTATATTCCCAAGGGGATTGCCCCTGCCTTTTTTCCCCTTTTCAGATAGACATGCTGAGATAGAATTTGTAAAGATCCATTGCCAACAGTGATCACCTGAGGAGCTATAGGGCATATAAACAGGCTGAAGGGTATTGATAGCACAACATTTCCACTATGCAAACTATTCAAACCCTGCAGCAAGCTTCTCCTCACCAACCACACCACTAAAACTTAAAAAACAGCAAAATACCATAATATTATATCAATAGTGCCCAGTCAAACCATTGCGGTCTACATCAGCAAATGCACGTAACATGATTTTTAAGATTGTATGTATTGAACACTGTAATGCCTGTGCTTAAAAGGGGCAGCACAGCAAATTGGTAATGTGTGTACGGGCAAGTAATGTTGACATATACAGAAGCACATGCCTCTCTTCATGATCTTACATTAGTCAGCAGTTTCATCCTCTACATAAAATCCGTGCCTCTTTCTCTTATCCAGTGTGTGCAGGTAAAATGTTGAAGTCCTTCAGATGAAAAAAACTGCCAAAATTGTGCGAGATGTCAAACTGCACTGCAACTATTAGGACCGGCCTGCAAACACAGTTTTAAACCTAGGCCTACATCCATTTCACTTGTCTCATTTTCACACCATTAACTGTTTGACTACTTTTGGTCTGAATATCGGCCACATTTGTTTAAAATAACATGTCAAACTGTCACTAAAGTGATTCTCAAAATGCCTCTTCACTTTCAGTAGCCTGGTACAGTTTCACATGAGGGATTCCTAAGGGCCTGCAGAAAAGAGTTGAGCATTGACTCTTATTGATAAAATGGGGCAACTTGTGGATTAAAGTCCAAATTGACTGAATACCAACACTAGCTATTTTGAATAAGATGAGTGACATAATACTCATTGACTGCTTGCTTATCTGGTATAGAAACACATTTTTCTTAGTTGCTTTCTTGTCCTTTTAAATATTATTTTTATGGCATTTCTGCTATATTAGACAGTTCACAGTGATGGGAGAGAGAAAAGATCGGAGAGAGAGGGGGATGACATGCAACAAAGGTCACAGGCCGATTTGAGCCTATGACATCACAGTTACATGGTATATTTCTCAGCCACCTGAGGCACCGGGACGGCCCAGAAATGTCCAGTTTGAGTTTTGTGCCGCTGCCCCTCTCAGAATCTGCGCATGCCACCGCTCATAAGTTAAGAGGAAGGATATTTTCGATGATATTTTCTTCTCTGTCTCTGATTTCCAATAATAGCCAGGCATTGTTGAGATAACTGTTAGCAAAAAGTAACAATTTTACAAGAATGTTGCCGGTGTAGCGATATTTTTGACCATGAATTGCTTTGATCTTGGTCTTAAACATTTTCTGTTTGATATGGCTTTCAACTGAACCGTGGTATGAAACAGTGAACCTCACTTTTCCGCCTCCCAAAATGGCATCGGGTAGTGATGAGCCTTCTCATAGCTCTTTCATGGCTACACTGTAAACACGCTACACTGTTTTTATTCCTTAAGAAAATCACAGACAGAGAATCAAACCGTCTTCAGTCAACATTTAGATTCCTAATACGCTGTGCGAAATGGAGCCGCAGAGGAGGAGACTTCTTTCATTAGACACATCACTAGCTCTGTGAAGTTTGCTCCTTCCATCCGAGATGACTTTAAAAGAGAAACAATGCCTCTGCCTATTGAGGTCTTTGGAGATTTTCTCTCTCATCACATATTAATGAAAGAGGTAGCATGTAGTGGAGATGGAGAGCTGAGCAGGAAAACCTGGATGTGAGGGAGCCGAAAAGAGCTGCTTTTCTCTTCACGATGATCTCAGATATATTAGGGACTCATGCACTATTTATTTGTGACTTGTGATATTTTGTCTCACATTGAATCTTAACCTAAACATTGACATGCTATGCAAAATCCACACATTTCCCTCGATCTTGTATTGATATAATACAAGACTATGGAATGCAGAACTGCTGCCTGTAGAGGGCACACTTCACCTGGGATGCTTCAGGACTACACCTCTTCCCACTCACACACTTCCATATACCCTAACACACACACACACACACACACACACACACACAGATGTGCACACACGCGCACAAACAACACTCACATAAGTCTATTAAAGTATGTTCACCTTACATCAAGCACACAGCAAGCATGAATTAGAAGTGAGTTCATGCCAGTTAGTCAGCTGAATGTACATCAATTTCCCACATAGGCCTCCGTTCCTCCTTTAATGAGACAGGCCCATCAAGAAGGAGCTGGGGCTTTTTGATATCCTCAGAAGGGCATGGCGTGCAGAAACATTAATGCTCATAATTCATAGCAAATCAAGAGCGATTTTGTTGGAACGGAAGATCACACCAATTACCAGTTGTTTATTGTTTTCTATTGTTGTGTTTACTGCAGTCTAATCGTATTTGGAGGTCGGCCACAGCACTACATCAGCTCCAAGTGGAAAAGCTCGTTTGAAGCCTTTCATTTCGTTGTGCCATATTAGCTGCACTGAGAAGCCCTAGACTACATGCTGCCTTTGCTTTCAAGATAAAAAGGAACAAGCATTACATCACTTTTCTAAATAACTTCATGAATTAAGGAAATTGCACTTAAATTGGTCACCTAAAAAAAAGCGAGCAACCCATTTAGAAAAATGTGTTTCATCTATTAATTTGCCTGGAGATAATCATCTTTTCCATAATGGTTTGAACATGGGAACCAGAGTTTGTGTTCGATTCTGGACTAATGTTGTCGGCTGCTAATGTTTGGCCAGACAAAGCTCCCTCTTTTTCCTTTTTGCCCCTCCTATGGAATAGCAGATTCATGGCATGAAAGCAAGAAAATCATGGAAATCAGCAGGCCTTCATTATACCAAGGTCATTACAGCTGGCTTTTATCCTCCTCTGTACTTATAGGAGGTAAGGGAGGCCTATTCTCTATCACCCAAGGCCTCACCTTTGAACACGCACAAGCTTACACTAGGGCCTGCATTGGCTCGTACACACACGCACACACACACACACACACACACGCATAAGCATACGCACACGCACACATGCGGGCACACATCCCATGCACAAGCTCATGTGCAGGCACGCATGCAAACACGCACATACACACACACACACACACACACACACCTACACACACACACACACACACACACACACACACACACACACACACACACACTCACACTCACACACACCGGATTCTCTTTCATTTGGCCTCCCTGAATTTCATCATTCATTTCTACATCACATTAGCGTGGCGTGTTAGTGGTCGGCGTGTCTGCATGTAGAGGAAGGTTGTTACTTCAGGAATGGACTGCATAATGCAGGAGAAAAGCAGGGGAAGGCTTGAAAGGACTCGGCAGTTGATCGCCTCCCTATACAATATATATGAAACAGTTATAAATCAAGTGGGATGAATAGATCATATTTTCTTGGATGTTTGTGTAGCTAGACTAGAAGTTAAACTAGAAGCTAGGTGTGTAAAGCCACACCATAAGATAGTTGCTGGATTGAGATTTTTTAATCTTTTTCAATTTTCAAGTTTCAATTTTATATGAACTAATGCACTGAGATGAATTGATGGAGTCATAACAGTTTTTAGTTGCTACAGTCTTACTCAGCCTCCTTACATCCACTACAAAACATTTCCTAGATCAAGAAGATAATACTAACAACATGTGAGGTAAGTGATTGATGAATAAGTGTCTGGCCGTAATGTACCATAACGTCAGATTCTGAGAGTGGTCTTGAAAGACTGGAAAATCTTAACAGCAGATTCCCATTTTGCCTTTTGTAAAAGATCTGCGCGGGGATCGGAAACAAAGTAGCAGTAGTCAAGGTTACCATTTTGGTTCTTTCCAGAGATGGGTGAGTATAATAATGCATTAAGTTACTGTAATTAGGCCATTACTTTCAAAGCAACCCGATCCCACAACTCAGAGCGAAAAAAAAACCTCTCCACATTTAAAGTTAATATTTTTAATGAGCATCACAAGACAATTGAGCCTTATTTTATGGCTCCATCAAAAAGGGAATAACTGTGATGTTGAGAGGAAGGGAAGTGTTCTCTTAATGTGCGCCAGAGATCGTCTCTTCTGTCTGTCTCAGCGGCTGTGTCTGATTTAAAACCCTCTCCATTGATCTGATACCACCAAGAACTGGACTGCATATTAAACCGACGCTACGTTACAGCTCCACAGCGATGGAAGAGATGTATGTGTGTGTGTGTGTGTGTGTGTGTGTGTGTGTGTGTGTGTGTGCGTGCGTATTGCGTGTGTGCGCTGCACTCCGCACTCATGGCTGTAGTCCAGTAGGGTTCAGGGAATTTTGAAAAAGCCTAAGAAAATGTATTCCTTGGGTATGCGCTCTGCAGTGCGAGTCACACAAACTGGAATATCCTTCAGAACTCCTCCAGCTCAGCGCCTGCCAACACACACTGGCCTGGCCTTCACTTCTGATACTGACATCATATGATCTTTAGGAGGAGCTTTGGGTTCCCGTCCCAAATCCTTGGTCTGGTTCACCTTACAGGATGAGCCTCACTGTCTGTCCTCCAAAACAAACAAAGACTCATTACTGTACTGTCTCCTGTCCAAGACACACAGACTCTCTTGTCTTTGTTGGTGCGTAATTAAGCCTCTCTGTCTGGCAGCCCGTCCACAATGTACGAAACAACATGTTTAAAACGACGGAACAAACACAAACATGCCTCCCAGTCCAGCCTGCATGGGAACTGACGACAGATCGGGAGAAATACTGCAGGTTCATGCATGGGCATTATCATTTATGTACACATATGAGCATGCATACACACACACACGCAAATAGAATGCTTCCGTTATAAAGTTTTTCATGGAGCCTTTTCACAGAGCATTAAAACGAAGCCTCCTCTGCCCTGCTGCCTATTCGTCTGATGAATCAATGTCTGTTTTATATGCACTGAAAAGGACACACACTTCTCACGTCAGGACAGGCAGGGGGGCTTGGGAGACAGCGCTGGAAAAGGATGAACATTAGCCACCTGATCGGACAGGATCAATGAAAAGCAATTAGGTTATAAGGCTGTGGGTGCAGGCCTGCGTGTGCACGGCTGCAGGGGCCGAGACCATGCACAGCAATGAGGGGAGAAGGCAAGTGCTGCGTGGAGGATGATGGGGTAAACTGTGTAAAATGAGGCTGATTATTTTAGGTTTTTTAAGTTTGGCATCTCATAGATTTTTGTCAGTCTACTAAACCCTGAAATGACATAAAAGTAAAAGGCAGAAGGTCTTCATACAACAGGTGAAATGCTCTGCAACGCTGTGATGATATGCATGGTGTGTGTTTGTGCGTGTGCGTACGTGTGTGTGTGCTTGTGCGCCTCTGTCTCTCTGCGTGATTTGCGCGTGGCTTATGTGTTTTGCCTAACATCTATTGTCATAATGATGTGTGATTATTAAGGGAGCAGGGTTTTCACAGCAGGGAAAAAAAGGGGCTGAGCCGACAACAGGTTGGGCCTCCCTTTGTGTCTTTGTTTGAACGCTCGGCAAATACATATTCATGCTCCCAATATGCACACAATAGCACACATTTGTTTATAATCTTTGTTTATTTGGGTTGCATACATTAACGGGAGCCCAATTTTGTGGCGTTGTACTGTAAACGGGGTACAAGGGAATAGCGAAGAAAGGTTTAGCGCAAAGGAGGTGGACACAGTCTCCAGCAGCCGATGTCTTGTTATTTCAGTAGTGTCCCTGGGAGAGGTTAAGCTCTCACAGCAGGCTGGCTATTAGGCTAAACCAGGGTGGGCTGTGTGCCATGTGGGCTGAAAGGACAACTTCTGAACGCTGACCATTAGCGTTCCTCCGATACCCGGTCCCAGAGAACAAAAGCATACAAGAGTTTTTTTCTCCCCAACTTGTGGGTGTAATGATGGCACACAACAAATAACTTTGTTGCTAATCAAGACTTTGTTAGTTTAATATCATGTTTTTCTGTTTATCCGCTTGAACTGAAACATCCCTTATTTGTGGCCCTTAAAAGCAAATGAATGTGAAAGCAGTGTACAGGCTGCAGTAAAGTGCCAGTCCCCTCAGTGGATCAGTGCATCTGCCTATTTCCAACACTAGATGGCTGTCTATCCTGTGTGTGCTCTGCACACTGGCAACAATGCAACCTCTTCAAGTTGTTTTATTGGCCCTGGAAATGCAAGGCTGAGCAAAAGATTTTTGTTAATAATACTTTGAGACACTCGGGTTATGAAAACACATAGCTACAAAGACATAGCACCCAACTTAATGTTTTGATGTTTGAATTTGCCAGCCTTTCATTTTTTTATGAAGTCATGAACAATGGAGTAAATCTAGCATCGTCAGAAAAGTCAGATACAGATATACACACTCAGAGGTGAAAGTGCATTTGAGTAGATATAAAAATAAACTTCATGCAATGTCAATTGTAATACAAATTACACAAATCTAGATTTTCTTTGAAGGTCCGGAAAGACTTAGATTAAACTGTTAGATTTTAAAATAAGGCAAGGGCACAGTTAGTGTCTAAACAAGCTATTAAACACATTATTAATTGTTTAACTTATTTTATAATTATTCTAAATATAGCGCCATTCCTATGCCTTTGTTTTATATTAATGTGTGCAGTGTAACTGTGTGCAGTTAAGGCCTATTTTGTATAGGAGGCTATTTGTAGTCTCATTATGTGCAGTAAATGTGACCACATAGAGTACTTGGTTGCAGTATTGACTTTGAGGATTGGCTTTCTTTTTCTTCTTCAGAGGCCGTCCGTCTCTTTAGCCTGAAGCTCCCAAACCGCACAGCCGGCCAGTTCATGGTGGCCTTTTATTATGATGTCAGCACTTCGCTTAAATAGCATTCAATATCTCCAGGACGACCGTTAGCGGAACATCAATAGAGTAATACAGACGCACACTGGATGGCTATTCCTCATAGCTGGTCAGTTCATTTGCTCATTGATTTATTGATAGCTGACAGTGTAATGTAATTAAGTGGCAGTGATTATCATGAGTGCACAGGTTGTTTGTTTGTTTTTTATTGTTAGGTCCTGAGAGCATCTATTTGCTCTAGTATAAAGGCTTTCAACACCAGCTGTGTAAAGGCAGACACACGCACACACACACACACAAATGCTCACATGCACACACAGAGACACATGCATGCAAACCTGCAGACACACACACACACACACACACACACACACGCAAGCATGTAAAAAGTACTGAACTGTTGGAAGAAAATGAGCGGGGACCCTAACTGCTGGGAGTACTGTGTGATTTCTCATTTGACCCTGGCATCCATTGTGGACAGTTAGTCCTGAGGCTAAAAGCAAGATAATATAAAGAAAGGAGGGGGAGAAAATAGCGAAATGAGAAAGGAAGTGGAGGAGAAGAGAAGGCCATTAGGCCGGGACTGGTGAGCAGGCCTATTAAAGGACGGTGATCTTGAAAACAAGCAAAGCTTTTGTAGACACTTGTGCCGAAATCACCCTCATAAATCAGGGTGTGATTACTTCAAGAGCTGCAGTTATTGGGTGCTAACATTGCTGCGCACAATCTTTAATGTTATTAACACTCTTAATAGTCAGTGACAGCTTGTAACAGAAGCCTTCTAAAATCCTGCAATCCAATTCAGCATTCACCACTCTCCCTTTTCCACTCCCAACAGCTGGAACAACAACAGGAAGCAAAAATCTAATTGTTCATTGCAGAAAGAATTAAAGTTAATTTCAACTGGTGAATCTGTTTCATCTTGATATTGGTACCATGGTATCAGAGTCAAAAAAATTTCAAGATTTAAGGAAGAGTTTGATGTTAGAGTTTGCTACAGCTGTGTAGCTGTGTGTACAGCTGTGTGATGCTTTGTCTGTTGTGTTTGTGTACATGTGAGCGCGCACACCTCTCCATCTCCATCCACCACTGCATCTCTGGCTTTCTAATTCATGCAAAATGAAATGAAAAACCTTCTTAGCAATATGCAGATTTCTTTATGCAAAGCAGCATTACCTATGGTGCGCGGACGGCAGCTAATGCCTTTGATCAGCGTCTCTGACATTCTCTAACTACTGAGAAGAAAAGAACTTAAAAATTGTAAAGGCTCTTAATTGAAGTGAACATAAAAGAAGATACATGGTGTTAATTGGTATACGCTAAGAATAATCTAGACCTTGGAGACCACTGTCCCTTACCGGCCCCCCTGCCAAAGTGTCAGGATTTACATCTTTAATTCAAGATTTCCCCACATTAATTACCTCGCAGGCAGCGAAATGCGGATCACTTCATTTTAAAGTATAATAAACATCCAAATAGTTTTTTCCCCCTCCCCATCCATGAATATCAATTTTCCTTAGTGAGCTGAAGCCTGGCTCTCCTGTACTTAAGGAGGTACACTATGCTGCTGAAAGCAGGGGTATAGCTGTTGGATATGGTTTAGAAAACATTTTAAATAGTATAATTATAATGTTCTACAGTGAATGAAAACCTAATGAAATCTACTTCTTAATCTTATCAATGAAGAACATTCAGAAAATAAATTTGTGATTAACAAAACCACACAAAGATGAGGAATATAGAGATAACTGAAAAAATAAGGTTATACTCTGTGCGTGCTTATTTTGTGCAAGTATTGCGATGCATTGTTATATGAAATTCACTATATTTTTAAAGACAAAACAAAACAACTTAACCAGGTTCAGAGCATTCCTGCTTTGAAACAATACCTTTGGCATGGCACAATTTTGGCATGGCAAGTAATTTGGCGGAGTGAGTGTGTGTGTGTGTGTGTGTGTGTGTGTGCGTGTGCACGTGCATGTGTGCGTGTGTGTGCATGAGCGTCTGCTTTGCGGTGAAGTAAAGCAATTTCAACACGGGGCCCCCAGTATGACCTTTGATTATGAGAGGAATACAGCGGTGCTCATATCCCAGGCCTCTCCATTCCCACTCAACATGATGAATGGGACACACTGAGCTGTAGGACAAAACAAGCATTTAAGGATCCGGGGTGAGGGGGACACACACATACACACACACACCAGCAGATACATGTACATGCACGCGCGCACACACACAGACACACTGACAGACAAATCACTCTGCTCAAACACTCTGATGAAAGGCGAAGTACTTTTAAAACCTCAAATGCCACCAGCAGCACTCACACACAGTCTCTAATATTACCACACCTGCACTTATCTCCCACTGTTTAAAGAACATTTAACACCATACTGCCCTTGAAAATAACCATCTAAGCTGAGGCTTTTATCTAGCGAGCAGGTTCATGTATGGATTTATTAGTAGAAATAGAAACATCCATTATAGCTTATTGAAACAGTTTCAAACGCACCCCAATGCGGTTAATATTATGCAGTTTATTAGGCAACAATAAGCAATTTATGTAAACACAGTACAAACGAGCGCCGCTCCTGTACACCTTAAAATCCTCCTTTTTTGAAGTGGTTTTATTTTGGGGTTTTATTGTAATTTATTGGCTCAAAGTGCACGATCCAGTGTTAAAACTGATTTGATATGGAAACCTGCAGGGACATATTAATTAAAATAGCAATATAATTAGCATTCCACTGTGACCTAAAAGTTGAATATTATTAGAGCTGCAACCGTCGGCTGTGATGAAAAGAGCTTACATGACAGTGAAATTGAAATTCAAAGAGCTGGAGATAATGTACACACAGATCAAAAGAACAAACGGTGGGGAGAAAAATAACACACCAAGAAGTTTTACATTTCCTCACAAGGAGAGAACCAGTACGCGCACACACATGCGCACACACACACACACACACACACACACACACACACACACACATACACACGCACACATGCAAATGAGAACACACACACATGCACACTTGCACGCACAGTACTGGATATAGTGTGGTGTAATCTAATCCAGAAAAATGCCAGATATTCCTACTGTGACACTGAGTTGACACCAGGAATGTAAACCCACCTAAACCCAGTTAAGCTTATTTTTAGTTTTTATATGCAGGATAGAGTTTACCCAGCTTTTTAGAACTGACATGAATCTTTATGACATACAGTAAATTTGTTGTACATGTTGTACTGAACATGTATAGTTTGTATAGCCTCATATAGCTTGTAATAAACTGATATAAGATATACGAGGACAGGGTCTTTTAAGGTTAAAAAAAAACAATGCTTTTCTGAAAGTATAATTGATTTTTGCTTATATTGGTGGTTGTTTGTCTTATGATGACTTGAGGTCATAGTTTAGGAGTACATCACTGGTTGAAACCCAGTAACCAACCCTTCACATTCATATTGAAGCGCAGTACTCCTCCTACAGTTGGAAGGAGAGGAGAGGTTTGCATTGCTCCGATTGTTGACACTCCACTTTAGCTGACATGTTCCATCATATCACCAAACAAGCTGCTGTTCACAGTCTATCAGTGTCTGCTTAACCTATATCACCTGTCACAGCATGCCCTGACATAAATTAAACCCTGTATTGACCGTGACGATCTACAACACTCCTCACCGGGGTCAGCGCTCACCCAGCCTCGCCAGTGTTTCGATGTTACCTTTGTTTAACCTTGAGCCGCTCTGCGCTTCCTCGGCGTCCCAGCGGGGGAGAGAGGTGCGCGTATCCCCGCGTAGCCTCCTGCAGGGGCCGAGTTGCTTGTTTTGTGGGTAAAGGGCCTCTACGCCTCTCCTCCAGCTCTACAACCGGGTGTATTAACATGTGTCCCTGCAGTGGGCCGGCGTGCCAGCCAGCCAGCGATAATTATTCATTAGTATTCATTAGTGTGAGGTGCTGGCCGGCGCGGGGCTCATGTTGAATCAGTGTTCTGACGAGGCCTCGGCCCGGCGCGGGTCAGCAAAGAGCCAGTAATTAGGCCCACCAGTCAGGAGGCATTTTCCTAACCACAACACGTGAGGTTGAGAGAGAGAAGATGCAACCACCAGGAGAGGGGTTTGGAGAAAGGAGAGAGAGAGAGAGAGAGGTGGGGGGGGGATTGTATTTCAAAAGAAAGGCAACCTTGCCCTCCTTGCTTCCCTATCCGGGTGCCGTTGAGTATCTTAACCTCTCTCCATGAGCGGCAAAAATGCATGATAACCTTGGTCATCTTCTTTGCTTTCCGCATGCTCTTTCTCTCAATCTGTTTCCCTTACTCTTCTTCTTTTCAGCTTTTTTATGTTGACCTTCTCTCCTATTGGGCAACCTCTCTCCCCTTCATTGTCTCAAATTCTCATCTCCTCTCCTCTCCTCTCCTCTCCTCTCCTCTCCTCTCCTCTCCTCTCCTCTCCTCTCCTCAACCCCTATATTACTCTATCTACTGTTCGATCATATATCATGCCTGTTTTTGAATAGCATATGCGTATATATGCTTATTTGTTGTGTCCTGATGTGTGTGACGATGTTAATGTGCGTTGTTTATTTATGGGTCTTTGTGCGCAGCATGGTTGATAATAACGGCAGTTAGCAAGACTTACAGACATAATTGTGTAACGGTTAACATGACTGAGTGGTCCCCTCCCAGGAATGCTGTTGGTATTGTAAATGTGACCGAAGCCTAACTGAATTAATGTAATCAGAAGATAATTACACTGGCTGGAACAAGGCTGGACCAGATTTATCAAACCGTTTCCTGCCCCCGTGAGCCATTAAAGGAGGAGATCTGCAAGCCTGGTAAGGTTAAAGGCGTCCAGCACACCTCAAAGCTGGCCGCGCCACAGCTGTCTGTACATATCTGACACAGTAAAGGGCCTCTGACATTGATTGACGGCAATTGAGAAAACAAGGGGTCAAGTGTTGAGCTGTGTGTGAGACAGAGGAGAGAGGAGAGCGAGAACCCCCCAGATCCAAATCCCCGTGGAGGACAGCAGAATCCAAGGAGATGATAGCTTGTCCTGTCAACACATAATGTCAGTTTACTTTGAATTAAAACAAAGAGCGCGGACATAAGACTTTGACAACCTCTCTCTCTCTCTGCCTCTGTCTCTTTATTTCTCTCTCTCTCCTTGTTTCTCTCTTTCTGGTCCTCTCGTGTGCACGCATAGATGCACGGGGGGGGGGGGGGGGGGCATTGCCTTGCCAGCATTGCCTTGCTGTATCCTGACATGATTCCGGATTAGACAAACTCCCTAAACTACAAGCGGATAGCATGACCCCCCCCCCCCCCACACACACACACACACACACACACACACACACACAAACACCCACCCACCTAACCCCCCCCCCACCCCCTACCAACCCACCCCCCCAATCCCCTCTTTCTTTGCCCCCGTCCTCTTCTCCCTCGCTCTCCCCTTGGTCTCTTCTACGTTTTTCCCTCCGTCAGATTTATGACATCGGCGTATAGGTGCACTTGACAGCTCTCAGATTGGCGCTGTAGAAGAGAGAGCTCCCTAAGTGAGACAGGTTAGCTGGGTAAATCTATCAGGGGTCCGTCCGGGAGGAGGAGGGGGAGGAGGATGATGAGGGTGGGGGGGTGGGGGGAAGCCCAGGGAGAGGTGGAGAGGAGGAGAGGAGAGCGAGGGAGAGAGGCTTGGTGGGGCCCCGCTGAGCACACAAGCTTCCATGCTGAGCACATCCGTGGCTGGCTGACAGTTGTGCTCATCCTTCACTGTAATAATGAATAAAAGGAAACTCCCTGCAGATTACACATCTTCCATGTTTTGACATTGACCTTAATACATAATTTAACCACAAAGCCTGAAGAGTGTGTAACGAGATAAGAGAGGACCACAGGATAGAAAAAAGATGCCCAGGCTAGAACATACGGGGCAAAAAAAAAGGAAGCCTTGGCTGTAATGGGACTAATATGATCAAGCTTGAAAGGGCTCTTGCCATCACTAAGTTGTTTTTTTAAATGTGGGGACAGAGAAAATTTGGGAAGAGCACTGGAAGATGGAGGAGAGGAAAAGCAGAGATGTGTGTGTGTGTGTGTGTGTGTATGTGTGTGTGGGGTGAGTGGAGGGGGGGGTGTAGCAAGTGTGAAAAATGCGGTGATTTTCCTGCTTATCAAATTCCCTGTGGGAGGAGAAGATAGTGCTGCTAAACCTCAATAGAATAGTAATGTGCCTGCGCTGGCTGTCGTGTGTGCATTTGTGTGTGTGCGCACGGTGCGCGCGTGTGCTCCCCTTTTCCTGTATTGTGTGTGCGTGCATGTGTGTATGTGTAGAGGGGCTGAGTGTGATACCTGAAAGAGGTATTTGTCACTGTCACTTCTTGGTGTGTGGATGTGTGTGTGTGTGAGAGAGAGAGAGAGAGAGAGAGAGAGAGCGTGTGTGCGTGTTGTGATGTTTTGAGTGACTGTGTGGACGAGTGCGTGCTGAGCCAGCACTCTCTGCCACAGGTTATGTCACTTCAGCTGGGGTCACCATGTCACCTCGACTGTCAGGAAATGACATTCTGCAATGAGGCGCACTTTCTTCAGCCACAGCCTGGCTCCTTCAGGAAAAAGCCAGCAGTCACACACACTATCGGGTGGAATATTTCCCACTGCAGCTACAAGCAAAGCCCAAAGTCAGTGCTTTACAACAGGTTTTTGCTTTTGAAAGACAACACTGCACAAAATCCATTCTTTCCTACACACCCATTATTCAGATCCAGTTACACTTGTGCATTCATGATCGTGGCAAGGCTCCTAATGAGAAATGTTGCTGCGCATGATTCATGCATTAACAATTATCACTATCTAATTAAGGAGATGGTTGCGTCATCGGTGGCCTGCTAGGTGCTGCAGAACACAGATGCAGATATTAAATATGAATTATAGAGGCCGTACCCCCCTCCCCTCTACATCCCCCCCTCCCCCCTCCCCCCGCTCTCTCATCCTCTCCCCTCCTCTCAAACCCTTTCGTCTTTGGGCTCTACAAAGACAGACTGTTCTGTAATTGAGGCTGGGTGTCAAAGCCTTCTCCCTGTCCGTGTGTAAACCTCTGATTCACACTCTTCTCATTAGTGTCGTAATTACCACTGGTGGAGAAGCGAGGGCCGGGGTGAGGCTGAGGTGAGGGTCCCGGGCCCTAGCGCTCTCAGCTGGGGGTTGACCTCCAGCCCAGTAGGGGGCAGTGGATCTATACTGAACCCAGCCTAGTATGGAGTCCACAGCTCTGCGCAGGAGGTCGTTTTAAGGGCTAGATTCTGCTTTGCATGGCAACAAGCTGTTGTGAAGGAGAAAAACTCATTGATAAATGAAACATACAGAATGGATACATGGAAGAAATGGGCTCTGCTGCCTATTCTCTCAGTTTCTCTCTTCTCTCTCCCTGTTTGTTTGTCTATCTGTCCATCCATCCATCATGCACCCCATTTTCTTCGTTGCGGAGACTCACACACCTGTCAGTGTGTCCCCAGGCCTTGGCCTCAGCCTGTGTCTCTGGGTTCTTGGAGCTCTCTGGGGACTTTGCTTGGCTGCAGCCTAACCGGCTCTGAACAGCCTCCAAACTGGCCCAGCTGGGTTGGACATCTCTAGTGTGTGTGTGTGTGTGTGTGTGTGTTTGTGTGTGTGTGTGGACGTGTGCCATCACGGCTCTGTTTCCACACAGAGCCATAGCTATGACTGTGTGGTGGCAATAGTACTTTGGTGCTTTGCCATCAGGCTCCCCTCCAAGGGCTGTGTCAAGATGGAGAGAGTCTTGGTCCGGGTGGTGTATGCATGTGTGTGTGTGTGTGTGTGTGTGTGTATGTGTGTGTGTGTGTGTGTGTGTGTGTGTGTTGGGTGATGCAGGGCGGTGCTCCGCTTCTGCAGCAGTGATCTAATGAGCCTGTAAACACACTCATTTGACATCATTAATTGGAGGGAGATCAGAGGGCCTATCCGAGAGGAGTGCGTGTACAGTGTGTGTGTGTGTGTGTGTGTGTGTGTGTGTGTGTGTGTGGTAGCGTTTGGAGGGTTCTCCCATCAGAGAGGGTTCTCCCAGATCAAAGATTTAGAGTGTAAAATCCTTGATTATGCGACAGAGAGACACATTAGAGACAGTTTTCTGCCAGGCTGAGAGAGCAGCAGAGTTGTTTGGACAGCGCCAGCAGCAGGTCCTGATATCGCCACTGATTGGCGTTTCTCTGGAGAAGGGCTAAAATGATTCACACAAAGCCGTCCTCTGTTTTGTCAATTTTAAAGATAAGTGGACAAATCAAAGTTGGAAGACAGGGGGTTAGTCTGGTCCCAGTATATTGATTCTCAAGTATCGTAGCAATTTGAAACACTGGGGACTGTAGTTGGGATATGTAGTGACAAAACATCTGCTGGCGCTTTTGAAAAAAAGTTTGAGTCCTCTTTGTAACTGCCACAGAGTATGATCCATTAGTTCTAATTGCGCTGCCATACTGGTTCAGTCACATTTGTCAGCTGGATCTAAGCTGGGGGGAAACAGAGGTGCAGTGCTGGAGTTGTTAGCTGCCGTAGTCCTCTGCTCCGACTGTAACCCAGTCCGTTCCTTAATGATCGTTCTATCTACCACCAGCACAATGGCCCACACCGCTGTTCGCTTTCATTTACAGACTGGCGCTCTCTGAACTCCCCTCATCAACCCTTTGTTCCTGACCGTTTCATGTTTTTTTTGGGAGTTGAATGGCGTAGCTGTGTATGGGAAACTTTTGTGTGCGTGGTGGAGAGCGACAGCTAGAGCAGGCATCTCACTCTTCTGGTGCGATACATTATGAAGATTTCACTTTCTGCCTTTGATTCCCCACTGACAGTTATCCTTCAGCCCTCCTTTAAAGTCCCACTTTCAATCCCTAATGGCTGTCATGTCGCTGCGCTCTCTGGACTCTTACTCAAAGTGTCATTGGCATAATGGTCGGCAGCCGTTGGCCTCTTTTGATCATCCATGCTGTGTGCGAGAGTAACTGGAGCCGAGACAGCGAGGTGTGCGATGTGTGTGTGTGTGTGTGTGTGAGTGCACTGCTTGCACCTCTACCCAGCTGCCACTCCCAGGCAAAGCTCCACGACCGGAAATCTAAAATTCACTTTCAAATAGTTTTCCTCCCGTTCTTGGCACCTAATAGCCACGTAGTGGAAAGTGTGTGTGCATATGTGTGTGTGTGTGTGTACTCATTAAAGTCATAGAGCAGGTTTCTACTGTATCAGCATCTCAGGCTCAGCCCAGTTTGGCACTCCCTTAACCGTTATGCCTACTCCAGCAAAGGGGCGAAGGGGCAAAAGGGAGAGAGAGAAAGAGAGAGAGAGAGCGAGCGAGAGAAAAACAGTAAGTGTCTGTGTGTGTGTGTGTGTGTGTGTGTACGGTGTGTGCCTGTGTGAGGGGGAGCTGAGGCCTTGCTCTGAGCCAAGCTGTATTCAAATTCAAACACCCCGGCCTGCGTTCAAATGTATCAAGCTGGTCCAAGATAAATTCACACTCACCAGGCCAGAAAGAACACATCTAAGCAGGATGATCGGGGCCAGAAAGCGTCCAGAAGAGCTGCGATAGATTCCAACAGAGACGTGCCTGTAATAGGAGCCAATATGTGTCGAGTGAATGAGGCTGTGTTCAAACGTACCGGGCTGCAACCCTCTGTGTGGATCCAGGTAGTGTCACTCTTCCAGGGAACACCGTCCTCTCATGTCCTGCCTGCTTCACCTGCTTCCCCGCGGCAGCTCAGGTCCTGGTCCAGGTATTAGCCAGATCCAGGGCCGGGGGGCACAGCGCTATCACTGCCCAGAGAGCAAGACCAGAGCATGGCCGCGGGGCCCGCTGCACATCAGGGTGTGTGGTTTCATGAAACGGGACAAATTATTGAGTTACATGACTTTGAGAACTTTCACTCAGAATGTGGGCTTACAAGGGTCAAAGACCCTTGTAAATTTCTACCAGGCTACCATAGAGAGCATCCTTACTGGACGCATACTGGTGTGGTTTGGCAACCTGACTGAACAAGACCACAAACAACTGAGGAGGACAGTAAAAACAGCTTCAAATATCATAGGAACACCACTGCCACAGATTCAGGACATTTACACCTCCCGCTGTAGAAGGAAGGCCTTAAGTATTATGGAGGACAGCAGCCACCCAGCACATGGTCTGTTCTCATTCCTTCCCTCAGAAAAACACCTACAGAGCATCAGAGCTCGGACCAGCCGCCTCAAAGACAGTTTTTACCCCCAGGCGGTTAGATTACTGAACAGTAGCACTTTACATAACTTTACATAACATAACTTATTATTTGTGGGATCTCTTATTTATTGTTTTTGTTTTTTTATTTATTCTTATTTATATATAGTTTTTAAGGGCTGAGATAGAGCCAGGGCAGATGCATTTCATTGCATTTGAATGTACATACTTTTTAAATGTGTGTGACAATAAACTTGAACTTGAACTTGGTATTGAATTTGACATAAGCACCATATATCTGGCAGCATATTTTCTGGCATTATTAATTGCTCCGCTATGTAACTCGCTTTCCCCCGCTGTCTTTTCGACCCTTCTTGCCCTTTTCCCCCTTCCATCCATCATTCCCTTTATTCTGTTTCTCCTGGCCTTTCCTCGCATGCTTTGTTGTTGCCATACTTTCTCCAGAATGTAAGATCATATTGAATGATACAAAAGCTCATTCCTGAACTTTGAACTCTCTCTGTTTGATGCATAAGGTAGGAGTATACACGGTCCTACAATTAACAGTTTTTCTATTGTGGAAACTCCATAGAAGTTTTATTTTTTCTTCCCTAGTTTTCCCAGTAAACTTCTACACTCTTGTGTCAATCGATTTGTCTTTTGACTTATTTATTTAATGCACACACATACATGCGCAGCCCTCCCCTCCCCTTCACACCGCCGAGGGATCCAGATCACAGCGCTCGGCCAAGATCGCGTGTGATGTAAAGTTCTGGAGAATAAAAGATGTCTCTTCCAATAACATATTTCCTGCATGTATCGAAAGACGTGTCAATTTCAGTTACACCTGGCGCGGCAGTTGGAAGAGAGAGAGTTCTTCCCTTCTAAAAGACAATGCCATCCCAGTCACTCCCCACCTGAATGACTGATACATTAAACATGCAGAAAGCAGCGGGAGGACACTGGGGAGGGAGCGTTCAAAGACGAAAAACAACACATCCAAAAACAAAAAAAAGAAAAATACGTTGCTCGCTACAGTACAACACAACACAGCTGTCTGGTGCTGCAAACTAACACCAACACTGGAACTTAGCCTCTCCAGGAACAGAGACAGTATTTTATTGTACAGACAGAATGGCAAGATGGAGCCAAAACCAGCCATTGGTAATAGAAACACATTTAAATGACCGTTTAACAGGCCTATGAATTCTCGGGTTGCTGCTGCAGTACATAAAGAAACACTTATTTTCCAGTAGTTAGTCTATTTCTGTATCGTAATACGCCAGCAATGCTTGCCATAGCGAAAGTGAGCATTTCCTAGCATTTCCATACTCTGAAAGCCATTCCAGAGAGGCAGCTGATCACACAGGCTTTTATAAGAGGAGCAGAGGAGCATCTCTTTCGCTTCTGGTGCCTTGACAGGACTGTCAGAGTACATGCAGGCCTATAGACCAGGAGTGCTAAAATCCGCAGTCCTCACCACGCTCATGAAACGCTGACACAGCTGCCCTGGGCCTGGCCTGTTGTAGGAAATTAATTCAGGCATGTAAGAGGACGCCTCAGTCAGCGAGACAGACAGACAGAAGGGGTCCTGTAAGGCAGTGTGAAGAGGAGTCTCTGGTCTTTGTTCCCTGCTGGACACATTAAGACTCCATTAGGAAGTCTGACACACAAGGCTATGGCTGTCTCTGTTCTGACTGCGCAAGCAAGCTACCAGTAGATTGGGACTTCTCTCTCTCTCTCTCTCTCTCTCACTCTCTCTCTCTCTCTCTCTCTCTCTCTCTCTCAAACTCGCTCACCAAATCTCACTTTTAAGTTATCAAAGATAGGCTGAACAGCACTTAATTTCTACCTTTATGTGATAATTATAGATTGAATATACGCCACTTGCATGTCAGATTCTTCAAACTGACTTTTAATCAATAGCACTAATTGCATCACTGCCTACACTGCATTTTTTTTATCTACAGTTGTAATGTATGTTTTTTAACCGCTAGCGGCTGACTGTTGCTAGACCTACATTCAGTTTGGAGCCTTAATCTTGAGTCTTTAGTTAGGCCTTGGGGAATCCTTGTTAATGGATCCTCTTGTTTAGGGCCTCTGGCTTAATCCTTGCCATTTACCACTTCCTATACTAGTTTGCTACTACTACTACTAATACTCTCAATTAGGTGGCTAGCGGGGCATCTTGCATCGCTCCATGTTCTGACCAATTCAATTTCCCCTGGTTTTTTATTTTTAATTTTTTGGGAGCTGACCTTGTTGCTTATAGGAATGGCCGTGAGGGGACCTTGGTGCTTCATCTTCAGCATCTCTCTCTCTGGATATCCTGCGAACTTCATAGTGAAATGATAATTAACTCCCAGCATCAATTAGCATTCAGCGTGTAGAAGGGTAACGAGGAGCCAATTACAAGAAAATATACATAATCAATTATTTATTCACTCTTAATTACAGTGTGTTTTACCCTGTTATAGCGGCGGCAGTTCAATTAATGACCTTCAGCTATCTTCATGTGAAATTGCTGTGGAGCGGAGGAATTTACCCAAACCCCGTAGTGAAACAAAGCAGCAGAAACACACACACACACACACACACACACGCACACACACACACACACACACACACACACACACACACAGGCACATGCACACACTCGCGCACACACATTTGCACTTAACACATTCACATACACACTTGTGGACACACACACGCACACTTGCACCGACACAAACTCAGGGAAAGAAACTGAAAGAGAGAGAAAAAGAGAGAGAGAGAAAAAGAGCAAGAGAGAGAGAGAGAAAGAGGGAGTGAGAGAGAGAGAGGGAGAGCGCAGAGGAGGGAAGGGACTGGCACTGTCTGTCAGTCAGATGCCCAGAGCTGCGGTGTACACGGTGTCACCCACACGACCGAGCCGTCTGTCGAGGCCACCTGCCTCATTATGGGAAATGTATGCATCTGGGGCAGGCTCTGGCTGGCTCATCCACAGCATGGGCAGGGGAAATGGCACATTGGCAACTATTACTGCATTATGTTAGCAAGCTATACACACCGCATGCATACATACCGCAGTGAGAGGGAAAGCTGGCTAGCCAGAGTTTTACTGAATGGGATGGGAAATTGTCGAGGTGGCTCGGTGTATGTGTTTTGCTCATTTCTCCCATGAGTTCAGACTGGGATAAAACTGTTTGATACCATTGGAGGACAGGCGGATTCCACTTTATGGTATATGGCACCATGATATATAATAATATAATATACCATGAGGGAGAATTGTGCCTATGCTCTGTTTCATCTGATCTCAAAAAATCAATTGGACAAAAACCTATCATCAAACTACCAAATATTTGGAAAACAAAAACCTCTTTGTCTACTCCAACAATACAGTATATGAGGATTTATTGAAACGGTTCACCGTCTGGTGATTTAATCAGAGTACAAAACTGCTGCCCTATCCTTGTATATTCAAACTTTGTAGAAGGTGCATGATCTTAAAGTAAGTTTGACACCCAGATAATAGAAGAATGATTTGTGTGTGAGTGTGTGAGAGAGAGAGAGGCAATAAGATGAGAGAAGTAGACAGCATGTCAGTAAGTGGACAGCTAAAATGCAGCGACTGCCTGACCCTCTGTAAATGTCCTCCGTTCTGGCCACAGGGTCCTACAGAAACCAACTGGCAGCAAAAACAACAAATGGAACAAACTGATCAACACAACAGGAAACTTTCTCCCTGTCCATCCCTGCTCCCCCAGCTCCCGCCTTCCGCCCATACCTGGCCTGAATACCATTAGACCTAATGGAGCGCGGTGTGAGGGACAGCCAATCATGATGGCGTCCCGTCAGTGACACCGACATGTATCTTGGTGCTCATTATCATCCTTGAACAGCGCCAATTTACATCTGATGCTCCGACTAATTCTGCTCCAGTGTTGTCAAGAGGCATAGGAAGTGGCCTGGCCGTGATGACAGCGCGGCTGTCAGGAGCCTGTGGATGGAGGATTCCTCGGGGCATGATTTAATGCCCATGTCAAGCCCCGCTGTCAGCCTCTCTCTCTCTCTCTCCCTCCTCGCTCCCTGCGCTCCTTCTCTCCATCCAGCCATTAGGATTCAGCCAGCGGAGAGATGGAGCGATAGAGCCGGCGATTGGCCTGCTTAGGATTCACACTCTGGGCAAGAAAATAACACGCCCTGTTTCACAAGTGATTACCCTTTCCCTGTAAACTGCAATTAAGGCTAAAAAAGAAAGGCGGGAAGGAGGAGATGGAGAAATAAAAAGTGTATGACCGCCGAGTAAAGAGGAAAACCTTGAGCATTTTCCCTTGCTGTCGTTTGGCTGCTTGTTTGTCTAATTTCCACGGACAACTTTGGCATGGTGTTTTGCTGAGTTGTTTTGGTTTCTGTTTGGTTGTGTAACACCCACAGACTTCGTGGCCCCTTGCCACCCCTCTTGTAGTGTGATTAACATATTGCAAGATGTCTCTGGATAGTTCCCCCTCCACTACACGATTCTCTATATTTTTTTTGGTCAGGATAGAACTAGAACACAGAAATCTGAAGTGTTTGCAGTTGTCTAATTATTGTGGAGTATAGGCCGACCATCTTGTCCATGTAAAATGAATTCCAACTTTATGAAGAGTGAATTTGCAGAATTCTAAATATGTTGTGGAGTTGAGGGTAAAGCGGTGCATGTTTTTGTATGTGCCTGCCTTGAGAAAGAGAGCGAGACAGACGCTGTCTGCTTGTCTGAAACAATAGCCCAACCTGAGAAGCCTGACCTGTGTTGACCCCTGCTAAAGGTCAAAGGTGAGAAGGGCCACAGATGGCCGGAGGGGGCTAGCCGAGACAGACAGGACAGAGGAACGGGGTCCAGACGTCTCGCAGTCTCACAATAGCAGAGGGATTAGAGGTCACATGAGTCTGAAACAGAGATCTGCAAGTATATACATTTGTCCGATCGGTCTATGCGATGGTATTCCTACAATATGTTGCTGCAATATGTTGCCTGCTTTAAAGTCTAAGCTTCCCCCCGATCTCTCCCCCTCTATAACAAGACTGTGATGGATGACTGGTGATGTTGCTGCCTGAGAGGAGAGTGTGAGCTTGTGAGCTCTCTCTATCACCAGCACAGCAGCGCACACAACAGCTCACCACAGCTGCCTCAAAACAGAGGCCCGCGTGGATTCAGCGGGAGTCGTCGCGCTTTAAGATCACCGTAGCAGAAATTAACCTGGCTGTTTCCCCTGCTTTAACATTTAATGATCATTAATTAGATTCGGTCTGCCTTGTGCATGTTTTGGCCCGGCTTCATATCCTCTCTGGTCACATTAGGCTGGGCGCGCCGCCGCTGATTGCAGCATTCACAACGCTTCAGCTGTACGAGAAAAGACACATTCAGTTCACAGCGTTCGCACTGGAAACCAGTCAGAAACCAGGGATGTTTGTGTGTGTTTTAGATGATAGATGATAGGCATTTGTATAAAGTGTTTCTTTGGTATCCCCATTAGCTAAGGCTCAGTGAGTTGGCAGTCTCATTGGCAGACGGAAAGAGCCAAGCCGAGGCAGGCTCGGGAAGTGGGTTGGACTGGGTTGGGGCTTGGTCTGGCAGTGTAAGTGTCTGGTCTCCCCCTGAGAGACCAGATTGCTCAGTAGACTACACACACACCACAAAATTGTCCATCTTAACGAGTCATTTAGTGCCACATTAAGTCTTAAATCTTATCTATCTGTCTTATCTTAAAACATGAAAAATTCTGCCAACAATCTGAGATAATTCCACTTGTTTCTAATGCAGAAACAAGCTAGTTAGTATCTTGAAACAAGATAGAATTAGGCAGTTCACTCCACTAGTATTAAGATAATATTCTTGAAACAAGTCCATTTCCATTGGAAACAAGTGAAATCTCACCCCTTTGGCAGACTTTTTCACTCATTTTAAGGACAATAAAAATGTAAGACTTAATATGAGATTAAATGACCTAAAATTAACATTTTTGCAGTGTAAATGGCAATAGAGACTAGAGACTAGAGTTTTTGTTGTTTCTACTTGAGGTTCACAGTCTGTTGATTGTGTGTGTGTGTGTGTGTGTGTGTGTGTGTGTGTGTGTGTGTGTGTGTGTGTGTGTGGGCGAGTGTGTGTGAGTTTGTTGTATGGGTGTGCCTGACTTCCTGTTGCACATACAATCTAATGAATCGACATTTGGGGCTGGATGTGAAAATATGACATGTACAGTGTCCTAGCTATCAGTTGTCGTGGCAACAAGGCCCCCAACTAACCCGTGCAGTTATTATTTCCTGTTTGTGGTTAACTTCCTGTCTGAGGGCGGAGATTGATGGATACCCAGAGTGCTCCTGTGTGTCTGGAAGGGAAGTATTGATCGCTGTTGCCGTTGGTTTCAGCCTCCATTTGTTGATCTGCCCATGAAAGCCCAACTGCATGGATCATAGAAATGACCCTGGTTCCTTTTAATGATGTTTGAGCCTCAGAGAAAAACCTGCTGCACTCACTAACAGTCAGGCCAGCGGCATTGGCTTTTTTTTCTGGATGAAAATACTGTTTGTTTTCAAGGTTATAAGTTTAGTGGCTGTTTTATCGAGTGAAGCTGGCGAACAGTGATGCTAAAGATTTGGAAATACTTTTGTATTCACACATTCATGAGCCCACAACAATCGCAGCAATTTCGATAACGATGTTCCACGAATTATGACACTTCAGCTCTCCGTTCGTTTGCTAAATTGTATTTAGTGTTGTTTTTATTGCAATTTTCATCAGGGCCTTTTTTTTCTCAACTGGAACAGAGCTTTAAGAAGAGAAGGGATCATTAGCCCAGGACTGTTCAACCATGCACAGAGGAAAAATGCCATCAAAGTTGTCACAGAAAATGTCCTTGTTCTCTAATTTATAAACAAAAAACACAGATTTTCCCTTTCATGTGGCTTCTTGGAGATAATTATGACAAGATGAAAGCAGTTAAATTCCTCCCTCTGTTCTCTGCTCTTCAGATAGTTCCCCCATTGTCAAAAATGGAGATGAGATTTCACGCGGCTGTCATTGCCTGCGTGTCCCTGTCTCTCTGTCTCCCCTCTCGCTCTCTTGTCTCTCCTCCTCTTTCTGCCTGTCTTGCTCTCTCTCTCTCTCTCTCTCTCTCTCTCTCTCTCTGTCTGTCTCTGCTATCTCACTCTCCTTTGTCAGTTTCTTTTTTTTTTTTTTTATTGAACTCTGATGTTAGAATCTGTAATGTGCTCAGAACAGTCAATCAATCAGTCAGTACCTGTCTCAGAGGTTGCTGTCCCCTAATGGAAAAGTATGATTAGCTTTTATCAGCTCACTGATTTAGAGGGTTTAAAGCTCTTGCGCACAATCAAAGGAGGAGGAGTAAGTCTCCTCGCGCACATATGCTTCCGTACGCATCACACACACACATACACACACACACACACACAGAGTGGTGACGGGATGTCTACAGACCCCTCCCTCCCTCACACACTCCGAGGCGACGGGCTGGTGTACTGTGAGTGTGTCGTGCCATGCTGTGGAGTCTGCTAGTGTGTGCCCTCCTGGGAGGTAATTATCAGAATAAATACAGTAGAGGCCGCGGCTGCTAATTTATGCCTGATTGTTGACAGTCAGAGTATTGTTTAACATGCATGGAGAGGGCCCTTGGTGTTGTGTTTCATGATCCTCTGTGTGTGTGTGTGTGTATGCTGGTGTGTGTGTGTGTGTGTGTGTGTGTGTAAGAGAGAGAGAAAGAGAGTATGTGCACTGCATCCTTGTTTTCAGTGATTTTCTCCAATTGTCCTCCTCTTGCTTACTCCTTCTTTCTCTTTCTGTGACCCTGGTGGTTAACTAACAAGACTGCTTCTTCTGTTTCTCTGTTCTCTCTGTTCTCTCTCTCTCTCTCTCTCTCTCTCTCTCTCTCTCTCTCTCTCTGTCCTCTCTTACTGCAGGCCTTTGGTCATATACGCTCTGACAAGACTGTGTTTGCTTCTTGGAGCAGTGAGTCTGCTGTGTGTGTGTGTGTGTGTGTGTGTGTGTGTGTGTGTGTGTGTGTGTGTGTGTATGTGTGTGTGTGTACCTGTGTGTGTATATGGCTGACTTTCTGTACAGGTGCCATGTTTCACAGTTTTTGCTAATTGATTGTTTCAGCGTCACACCGATTCTTGTTTTTCATCCACTAATTAAATAACCCATGGGTATGTAGTTCTCACTGAATAGGAAGTTGCCTGTTTTTAGTTGATGTTTATTAATTGTCACCATTAATAAAACACACGATCCAGTGGAAGGTTACTTGCAGCCTTATGTGACCAGAGCCAGCGTGTAAATCGCTTTACATCGTGTGTGGCTGTGGTTACACAGAAATCCCCTCCGACCCAGCCTTCCACCCAGCATTTTCTCCTGACTCTGAATCCCCTCAACCACTTTCTATTGACGTTTTCTTTGTTCCTGAACCGCACAGTTGTTATCAGATAGGCCAGCTGTGGCTCTGTGGTCGAGATGCTTTAAACGCCTCATAGACAACTCATGAGCTTTATCAGCATGAGAGGATACGAGTTCACAGCGCTGCAACAGAGAGAGCTGCCAAGAGCCGGCTTAGCCCAAATTAACTACAAAAAATCACCACAGTGTGAATAACTTCTTCAATAACAATAAGTTTCGACACCGCCAACCAAATGAGGTTCGAATGAAGTTAACTCTTGGTCCAGAACTTTTAACGATAGCCCGGGCCTATCAAAGATATTGGATATTAATCCATTAATAATGGATATTAATGAGCTTTGAAGTGGGTGCGCTGTTGGACTTTAGAAGTCCCCAGCGTGTAATGAAGCCTGTGGAAACACCTTTGAGGTGCTGGGGGCTGGGGGGCCTGGTTGGAGGAACACTACAAGTCTTTGTATTAGAGCTGATTGAGCCGGTCCGTGTCTTTGCCCCGGCTTCGTTACAGCGACCACATACAGACCCCGCACTCTACTGAGGAGACCACTGATGAATTTGTTTAATTGAACGTAAATAATGAATTCCCAAGGAAGAGATTTGGCCCAGTTGGTAATTGCCGGAGATCAGAGGGCACAATACCAAACTTCAAAACGCCCGAGCCAGGCGGTCGTAACAGCCATAACGATGACTTCGAAGAAAAAAGAAAGGAGGGATATAGGAGGGGGGGGAGAGCAACAGAGGAAGGGTAACAGAGACAGAGATGCAGAAAAGAAGATGAACTAATGAGGAACAAAGACCTAACGAGTTTGGCGAGGAAAATGAAGTGTTTCCAAAGTCGTCTTTAAACTTGGCGAGATGAAACGGCACAGCGGCAGTTGTTTTTGACAGCTCGGGACGAGATGGGCCACAGCTCAGAGAGAGAGGGGTAATTCCCTATTCCTTTATATTACCCGCTCTCTCTTTCTCTGCTGGGAGCCCCCTCATCCCTCTCTCCGCTTCCCAACATTGATTCTTGAATTAGACTGTTTTATTGAATAATTAATAGGCCTTTTCCCGTGATTGATGATTTGCATGGCTTGAATATTAGCTTTTCAATCAAACGCAGCTTGTTCTAATGTAATCATATTGAAAACATGTCAAACACTGTTTACCCACTTTGTGTGTGATGTTGTCTTAAGTTGCAGCTGCCAAGGCCTCACAATGCTCAGCGGTGGGGAATGGCCTTGTCGAGCGCTCACTCACTGCTGATTACAAGGCTCTGGAGTTCTGACACTCGTACTTAACACGCATATATGCATACATGCATAGAAGCACTGTTATGCATGCTAACACACTCACGCCGGGCACATTCATTCATGCACGCACACACGTTGACACACACACATGCACACAGGCAAGTATACATAATGCGAGAGGGCATGCGTGTGCACACGATCACACACACACAAACACACACACACACACACACACACACACACACACACACAAAAGAGCCCTGATAGTTTTCTCTCCACTGAAAAGCCATCAGTTCCCCAAAAGAGCCTGTCTAATAGCTACAGTAGAGCGCTGCTTAGTTTGAGTGGCAGCCGGGCCAGTCTGGGAATAGATTGTCAGGCATATTGCGTCTACCATCTCAGTGCCGTATCACAGAAAGAGAACACATCAATGGTGGGAGAGACACATGCATTAAGATTCCCTTTTAATTTGACTGGGATTGAAGTCGAGCGCTAAATTACGCCGTCATACACCCCCCCCCCCCCCCCCTTCCCGAGCTTGTTTTTTGTTTGTTTTGCTTATTTATTTATTTTTCGTCTTACTTATTCATTCATTCGGCAAGTCCGATTTTCTGACAGCGTCAGCGCATCGCTCGGCGCATGAAAGCGCTTTGCCTGGCGTTGTGTCTGGTGTGTTTAGACGGTTCCAAACATGTGCATGGTTAAATAATTTACGGCATAACTGACTAATGACAGGCAGTGATCATGTCGAGACGAAGAGGCCTGGGTGACTGCTGATCAGGGACGGAGCCTGTCTCTTCCCCTCACGCTCACTGTGGGCTCTGTGCGCTCTGTGTGTGTGTGTGTGTGTGTGTGTGCCTGTGTGGTTGTGGATTTGGGTATGTTGTGGGTGTGGGAAGGGACTGTGTTTGTGTCGGTGTCTCAATATTGCAGGCGGAGTCGGTTGCATAGATTACAGTTCACTCTGCTCTATATGGGATGCATGGATCCCTCCCAAGACATTTGCAGAAAATTGATTTTGAGTTCCATTCATCACTTGGGTTTTGGGTATGACACTTCATTCACTATGTATACATGGAAGCAATAGGCTATGCATACTTTAAGTTCCCAAGACACTTCACTGAGAACCGCCTCTGAAACTGAGATTGAGTGGTGTGCATCATCTTGTGTCTGATGATGTAGTTGTTTATGAAAGAGGTTTGTGCTATTGAGCTAAATCACCAGTTACACAAAATGAGAATACATATTGATCATCCATGGGATGCGGGTGATGACAGAATAATGGCATTAAAAGATTATTTCTGAATGATTGCAAATCATCTTCAATATTCAACTACCAATAACTATCCAGTGTTAATGGCATGTGGGCATGGAATGACTCTTCCTGTTAGTGCAGAAAAATGTGTGCTGGTTACTGACTGAAGGAAATATGGTAAGTTGGGGTGGGCTCAGGGATTTCAAAGACTTAACCAATTAACAACAAAGAAATGTAATAAGAACATAAACTACCTAAAGAATGAAATAAAGAATAAAACAAAAACACGCATAACACAATAACAACCTCCCAAACCTCAGCTCCTCTCA
This sequence comes from Centroberyx affinis, assembly GCF_046629955.1. Classification (NCBI taxonomy): domain Eukaryota; kingdom Metazoa; phylum Chordata; class Actinopteri; order Beryciformes; family Berycidae; genus Centroberyx; species Centroberyx affinis. The sequence continues at coordinate 116,620 of NW_027280036.1, forward strand.
CTATAAAGGCACCTTGAAGAGAAGGGCCGCTCCCCAGGGCTTACCAAGTATCTGATCTATTATGCAAAAAATCATTAGGCTAAATTAAAAAGCTGTTTGAGGGTAACCGGATCCTTTAATGAGGTCAGCGAGCAGAGGAGCGACATTAAAACACAACCCTAGAACAGAAACATGAGACAGGAGGAGAGGGAGGCCATCGATTATCAATCACGTAGGTCATTATCTCTCTGACTCCCTCTCTCTCTCTCACACACCCAAAGACACACACACACACACACACACACACACACACACACACACATACACGCACACACTAAATTACAAACGCATTGCATTCCCCTCACTCTCTCCCTCTGTCTTTATTTTCCAGACAGGTAAACTTTTCATCCTTTCAGTAATCATCCCTTTAAGCTTTCTCACTACTTCGCTGGTCAGTCTGTGACAATTGTGGTAATCAGGACAGATTCTGCATCTCTTACTGGCAGGATCGTTTGTATTGAGGTTTGTGTGTGTGTGTGTGTGTGTGTGTGTGTATACGTGAGTACACATACGTGCTGCTGTTTGTTTGTGTGTGTTTAGGTGTGTCTGACAGTCTTCATAGAGTTCCTGTGAAAAGGCATCAGTTTATTTGGCATGGTGAGTGCTTCTGTCTATTTAATTAGGGGCGTTGAATTTCAAGCAGGCCGCAGATCTAAAAATACAACCAAATTGATGTTAAAGAGACAAGATACAGTAAAGGCTGACAATTATGTTAATACTACTCAGTTCTGATAAAGATATAAGATGTGTCTACCCTGCCTCTCGGAGCAATGTGTTACTGGATACAGTGTGTGTGTGTGTGTGTGTGTGTGTGTGTGTGTGTGTGTGTGTGTGTGTGAGTGAGTTAAAAAAAAAAGTCTGTTTATTGTACATTAGCTGTGTTATACTGTAAACAACACATATGCTCCTGATTACATTTACATCTCATAACCATAAGACAAACGCATTATCCCCATCTTAATTGGATGACAGTCAAAGCTTTAAAGCTTGAATACATTTAGCCTGTGTGGCCTCCTCAAGTCGTGCTACACAGAACCAATTGACTAAGGCTAATATGGCGACCTCTTGTGAGTCATTGTACTGTAGGCTATATCTATTAGCATGATATTCTTTCCTTTGTAGCCATTGAGATTAGTTACATTATCTGATAGCATCTTAAAGACTGCACTGACTGTCTCTGATCCTTCTGTCTAAATGTAATAGGAAGCATTTCTTGGTGCCTTTCTTTCATTGCAGCTTGTGATGTGTATGTGTGTGTGCCTGTGTGTATGTGTGTGTGTGTGTGTGTGTGTGTGGTGTTTGGAGGGTTGATTAAAACTTAAAATAGCTACCTGGTGATATATCCAATCAATCACTATCACCCTCTCTGACCTTGTGACCCGTCCTCTCTTCATCCCTCTCTCTAACTCTCTGTCCTTTCTCCCCCCACTCTGACTGACTGTCTACGCCCATTTTCCTCACATCGCATCATCTCTCTGTCACCTGCTCAGGAGAGGGATTGTGTGTGTGTGTGTGTGTGTTTATGTGTGTGTATCTGTGTGTGTGTGTGTGCCAGCTGACCCTTGACCCCCGGGGGGCTGAGTGAGAGGTCCCGGTCTGGGCCCGTATCAAACGGGACAGTTGGCACGGCTCAATCAGATGCAATTACGGCGGCTGCGATTAGCGCTGTCAGCGGTGGAGCGGGGCCACGGGTGGAGGAGAGCGCTCTGAATAATGGAGGAGTCGGCGCTCACTGGAGAGCGGCGGCCTTGAAGCACGCGGACGCTCCAAAGCTCCGACCCCGATCGCTCTGCACCTGTGGGATGGGGGCCGAGCGTTGTGTTTTTAGCAGGCAGAGGCTTCTATCGCCGGTGATTGTCAGCTGTAGAGGCGCGTCGGAGAGAGTGAGACGATGATGGCTGAAATACCTAAAAAGACACGCGGCTTTTATTTCACAGGCTGCGGTGCTTTGAGAGCAACAGTTGTCAGCTGATCTGAGGACAATTATTGGAACACCTGCTCAGTGCTTTTGGTAACATGTGGCCCTCTCTCTGACGCGTGAGCACTCTCAAAAGCCTGTGCGGACTCATGTGTCACATAACACACTCGCTTCTACACACTCACACACACACACACACACACACACTTTGCTTTTAAACACAGCGGGTTCATCAATGCTTTTTTAGAAATATGTTTTTTTTTTCCATCTTTCAGATATTGTCCGCTCTTGTTTAGCTTCTCTTGACTGTGGCCCAATTAAGGAAGGTCCCTGACACAGTTTCCAAGGTGACAGGGGGTCATATTCCAATCCCCAAACCTCAGTCTTTTGATTCTGTCCTGAGAATGGAGCTCACTGGTTCTGATCTAGCAGATGTGCGACGGTGCCGTAGATGAGAAGAAGGTGTGTATGTGTGCGTGCGTGCACGTGTGTGATTAGGGGATTGTGTGCAACAGAGCGTTTGATGAAGCCATTGCACCCGCCCCGTATACTTTTGAAGTATGATTGGACCTGCACACATGCTTTACACTAGCATGCTATCTGTGGTCTTCCTGTTTGAGTGGGATCGACCAGTGCACTGTGACCTTTAGGTGGTAGGCCTGCAGCCTCATGATTAGAGGGTCACTGGCTCAGACCCTGCTCCAGCTGTTCCCCTTCAATCCCCACACAGTCCCAGTCACAAATGGGAACATTTTGATGACATCACCAGTCACAGAGAGGCCAGTGGGAAGCCTGCCCTGCCCCTTCCCCTCACCTCTGGGACAGCGCTAATGAGGCGTGCTGCACATAGCTCTCTCTATCTCTCCCTCTCTCTCTTTCCTCTTCCCTCTTCTTTCTCTATGTCTCTCTCTCTTTCCATCTGGTGGATGTGCGATACTTCCACGGCCCTGTTCTCTTTCAGAGTCCATGCTGGATCACCCTACAGGCCAGAGACACCCTACAGCTCCTGCTGGTGAACTTCGTCTCCAGCTGCATTCTAATGATTCACCCACAGCAGACCGAAAACTCAGCCTGCCAGTCGGCCGGCCAGCCAGCCAGCCAGCCCCGCGCTTTCCTGTGCCTCTCAGATCTCCTTAATGCTGCGCAGTAGGAGGTAACCTCCACATACTGTGATCTGAATTACTGGCTCACACTCTCACTGATTTGTCGGCCAAACCGCTCCGACATGAGCGGTTTTTGATACAGGCTGGGGTTATTAGCAAGTTCTGTTAAAGCAATGTGTCCCCCTTTATTGTTCAGGGGTGAAACATCACTTAGTGCAAGAGTCGAGTAGTAATTGGTCACAAGGGACAGTCCATGGTAAAAATAAAATGACTTGTTTGGTATTGAAATAACTGGAACAATAGCATGTGAAGGCAGGAGCATCAGCAGACAAACAACAAAAGCAGAAAACTATTATCAATATGCAAAATTGACTGATGTGTTTATTCCAGGCCTGTTTTTTTTAATGTAGACCTTATTGTGCTTTTTGGTTAGATACAAAGAGGCTATTGGGATACTCATTAGAAATTCACAAACAAAATAATGATTGTACCATATTTATCAGATGTTGCTATTTATTGCAAGCAAGCTGTATTTTTTTTTTCATCCCTCTCTGGCAGTTCCAGGGAGAGTAGGCCGAGCTGCTCTCCCCTCACATCTGCCTGTACACACCCCCTGTGTTGTGAATTCACTTTGCCATGTTCGAAAGAGCTGCAAGGTTTTGAACTCCAACCGCAGTTAAAAGACGACGCACTTGCGGTTGCATGTGACTTTGAAAACTCAAATCTTTTCTTTTTCTAAAGAGAACAATGACAAGACAGAGAGCGAGAGCTCTCTTGCTCACAGTTTTGTTTTTCCGTTCGAAATCAAAAGACGCTGCTCGCTTTATTTGCCCCTAAGCAGCATGCAACTGCTTTGGTGGTGGCTTGCAGAGGTGTAAACTACGCTCATTTCTTGTATGGTGTTGCACATCTTTCGTGGAAGAACAAGATTTGTGTATTGTACATCTTTCAACAGAAAGCACCTCTTGGAACTCGACCGCAGTTCATTTTCACAAACTGATATGTTTTATTTTCATCTGTTACCAAATATTTGTCAAGCATTTGCTACACTCTGATGTTGGTAAATACTGTACAGGATATCTGATATAGCCTCCATGATGTACCTTTCATATATGGATCCCTCACCTCGCCTCCAATAAACCTATAAAACATTAAAGTAGGGGTAGAGATGTTTTTTCAAGAATTCTATTGATTTGTAATTGGTGTATATGTATACGACAGTAAACAATAAACAAATTGTCTCTATGTATGCAGAGTGATAAAGAGATGGTATGATGAACCAATTATTGTTATCATGACTACTTTGAGCATGATATCACATGATGTAAATGATGTAGTCAGGATGAGCTCAATGCAGATGGCCTTTTGGGCTCTAAACCTTCTCCTAAACATGACATATTATTTTATTAATAACTAGATCTCCCCCCTTTCCCAGCTCTGGGTCATTGAACAACATTATAACATCTTTTCTTGATAAATATAGAACTGTGCAGTGTCTTTAGCAATTCAACTGGACACAAGAGTGAAGTCAGAATTTGGAGGTGCCCCAGCCGATGTTCAGACCCGAAAAAGTCACGTTGAATGAATGAAACCATTCATCACAATGTTTAGATACTCATATAATAGCTGTGGTTAGTATCAACAATAAGTTGATGTGGCATCATGATAATTATTAACAGTAAAAAGTTTGGATTCGTTTTCATTTTTGTTCGTGGGAGAAATCACACACACTCTCTCCCATACACACCAGCATTGACTGAAACATATCTAGCATGTGTGAGAGAGAGTTGATTGAGAGAGAGAGAGAGAGAGAGAGGCAACTAAAAGGAGTGAAGGCTTTTTGCTCCAGAGCTCCGACTCCCCTGCACATTTTTCATTTCCCACCGAGTTGAAAAGATCAGGTAATTGAAAAGGAGAAGACAATCCGGCAGCCTAGGCTCCACAGATGCCAATGAAAAGCTTCAGAGGTATTAGAGTATTACACTTTGGGCCCCGTCTTTGTATTTCTTTCACATGGGGGCTATGGAAAAAAATGGCTTTTTAATGACAACACCTGAAAAGTGTTTTCCATCAGGCCCATGCATCATTGTCAGCGCGGGAGATGAAACCTTATTGTTTCCTTTTGGATGGGCGACGTCAATGGGGAGACAGAGGGCTGGAGAGAGAGAGAGAGGAAGGGAGGGAGGGATGGATGGATGGAGAGAGAGGAAGAGAGGGAGAGAATGTGTGAGAGAGAGATGTAGTACGGTCTCTAAATGCAAAGTACATCAAAATGTAATAAAAGTCAGATGTATATTCAACATCTTCTCACACACACCTCCCCAAATAATAGAAAAATAGGGCAATTCAAGACTCACTTTTATTGCTTTTTGGAACTATGCGTTCTCTCTGGCCAATTTCTGATGATTTATACTGCTGACTTGTTCTGGTGATCATATCAAAAGTTGGGTCCAGAACATTCTCCTTAGAAATCTACACAGTTAATATTCATCATGAAATAATGAATAACTCAAGATACATGAATAAGTCAATTGTCAGATCTGAATACATGAAAGACTAAGCAAAAAGTGATGAGAGTAACTCAAAAGTGGATCATTTATATATGAGGTGAATAATAAGATGACCATCCAGCATCGTTTAACCTGTTTTTGATCCATGCATCATGTGGTATCAATGCATCTTGTTTATCAGATTTGTGGTTTATATGCAGGAAGGTTAAATGCAAATCTAAACAAATGAAAATGTATTCAGCTGCGCGAGCCTGCTTGAAGACTTAACATGCACGTCATATAGGAATCCTTCATATTTTGGATGGATCTCATTTTTCCAAACTCGGTGCCCTCCGTCAAGCCTTTGGACTGGGATCTGTCTAGGATTAATAGTTTTATGATTTATAGGCTGGCAGCGTGTGAGCAGCGCCGCACCTCCAAACAGCCAGATATACAATTATCCGCTGCTCTCGCCCTATATGAATGCCATTTCCCCGGCATCCCTCCTTAAAAGAGACACGGGCCATTTGTCTCCCTGGCTGCCTCCTCACCCAGGCCAGTAATAAGCCATCTGCTGGATCTGAACATGAAAGATTAAAATGATATACAGTATGAAAGCTCTCTATTCAGTTGCTAATGTCCAAGATTCAGGGACGCAGAGGCCAAAGCTGTCATCTCTCTCAGGAAGAGGTAATTATCACTCTTCCTCCGAGGGGCGGCCGCTGCCTCCGCCTCAGCCTCACGCAGGACCCGGCCCCCGTGCCGCCTGCCACCGGCCAAACCTCATTTAGGAGGCCAGAACAATGCCCGACCAAATGTCTGGCTAATCCCCACAATCCTTTGTATTCATTGAGGGCTGGTCGCATGGGCCTGAGGAGAGGGCCCCGCTGGTTGTGTGTATGTGTGTGTATGTGTGTGTTGGAGGGCAGGGGGTCAACTTCAAGCCCACAGTGCCACAGGCGAGGCGGGTGATTATTTCACTCACTGTCGTTAAGTCTTCGTTCGTGCGAGTGTGTGCGGGGACGCACGCGCGTGTGTGTGCGCACATGCTTCGGGTTGGTAAGGGATAGGGGGTATCCCTTGTAAATAAATGGGGGATTAGAGTGTGACACATTTGTTGTGTGAGTTTGATCTACATCTGAGCGATGGAGATGGAGAGAGGAGTGAACTAAATTGGCCACGGTCAGGAAGGAGGGAATGATAGCGAGAAAAGTGACGAGGAGAGGCATGGAATATGAACAGGTTTAACTGAAGCAATTGAAGCAATATGTTAAGATTTGTTATTGCAGGTGTATTTCATTTGTACTTCTGAGCAGGATATTTCACAAACAATTCAGTTTGCCATTGGGCCATCCAAACGGCCAGATCAGGCCTGATTACTATTACCTACTTACTCCTTCATACACTGAAACGTCATTATCTTTGATTAGAACAGGAATTGCAGTCTTGTAACTCCCATGCCCCAAGAATCTTCCAGTCTCTCCTCATCCAAGGACACGTTCTCCCTTTCGATCCTCTTCCCTCCACTCAAAATGTCTTTTCCTATCCCTCACTGGAGATATGTAGTACACCAGGGCATCAGGCTCTGAGCTGTGAGCGCCAGTGAGAGAGTAAATTAATTTTCCACATAGACCAGAGGGCTTAATTCACTTATGGTCCCCAGTGCTCCACGCAGCCCAGCCTCAGTGGAGATAGTGAGGGGGTTCAGCATGTTGTTGGGCTGGGTGAGGAGATCCAGCAGAGCTCTCTCTCTCTCTGTAAGGCGAGCCTGGCTGTCTCCGCTCCCCACTTCCGTACATCAAACATCAGCCTGTCTCTCTCTGTCACCCCCCCTCTCTTACCCCCCCCCCCCCCCCCCCCCTTCCTTCTGTGCCTCCTCCTCCTCCTTCACCCATCCTCCCATCTCCTCCTCTGGACCAGGGGAGAAGCTGCCTCTTGTTCCCCCCCACACCCCCCCCCCACCACACCCCCTGCACTCCCCCCATCCTTCCAGCTTCCCTTATCCCCCACTCATCCTCCTTTCACAGTCAATAGAAGAAACGAACGCTCCGCTCATTCTCTTTTTCGTAATACAAGCTTCAATTATGCATAAACTCGTCAATTTGGCCGTTCAAAGAGGAATGACATGGAATCCAGTGGAGTGGGCTGTCTGTGGATATATTTCAGATGATGACAACGGGAAGCTTAATGGATGTCTTAGTGACTGTCCTGTCTCTCACACCCACTCCTGTGCGACCGCTCCTCGCAACCATATTATTAGTCATATTTGATATAACTTAAACCCAAGCGGCATCTGATGCCACGATACACCCCCATGATATATTTTTACATCTGCCAGCTCTGCTGCTGCTGTTGGGCTTCATCGTTAGTCTGGCTTGAATGAAGTTGCCTGAAGGACATGGCCTGACCTCCAGTTTCCACCATCCTGTTGAAATCAACATTATCTATAGTTGTGGTGAACCCTACACTGAACAGCCTTCAAAGCTTTGTTGTTACACTATTATGGTGCTACAGCAAGTTTGAATCAATACGTTTGGCTCCCAGCTCTATTGCAATTACATACTTTCTTTTTCTAAGTCTTCACTTCTCGCATGTTTAAATGAAAGATTGTGATATTGGCAGAGAGAGACCACCCCGGCCTCTGCTGTCTTGTTCTCTATCTTCACTTCTCTTTTGTTTTCCTTTCATCTGATTCCAGCCGTACCTTCTCGGTGATACGACATGAGTAAATGGTTCTGTCAGGCCTCCTGAGTGGATTAAAGTGGCCTTCAATTACCTTCATCATTGACCCTATGAAGCTGGTTAACTGCAAAACCCTTAACCCTAAACTCAGTCATTGTACACTCTAATTCAGTCTTACACACACTGGGCTACAAACACACATTTGTGCTACCGACAATAAAAAGGGGATGAAAATGAAGAGAAAAGATCCTTAAAGAAAAAAAATAGGTTAGGGCTAAAATAATTCATTCTGGAAGTTTCCCTTTTTTCCGATTTTGGTTGAGATCAAAGCTTGGTTTCAGGTCTAATTAACCAAACGAATGCAGATCCCAGACCTTCTGGCTGCGGGTAAGGCCTTGGAGGGATCCCTCGCTGAAAATCCACATCAGATTTAAATAATTAATATGACACCTTGAGCTCCGCGGAGAAAGAGGGGCTCCATGTTGGAGTTTAGAACAATGTCACTGCCAAGTGTAATGCTGTTTGTCTCCATGAAAATGAGCAGGGGAGACTGCAGCCACTCCATTGTGCTGCCTCCATGGCGGATCAGGGGACTGCTCACTCCTTTGTCATGCTAACGGGGAGCTTTCAGGGGGCCGTTGGTAAAGCAGGCCTGCGGCCTGCGCTCCATTCCTGGCCGGGCCAGGCTGGTGCAAGCTGGGCCTGGCTCTGGGGACTTGGAGCTGGGGTCATTTTATGGTTTTTAATCCTCTTAATCCCCGTTAGAAGGGGCTTGCTGGAGACAAATCCGCTCCCAGAGGTCCTTAGGATTCAAACGCTGCGCTTGAGCAACTGTATCATTTGATAACAACAATGGTGGAGGATAGAGAGAGAAAGGGAGAGGGACAGAAGGGGAGAGAAAAAGGAAGAAAGATAGAAATCTACATGGAGATTGAGAGATATAGATTTTATCTACGCCCTCTGGTTATTACCTCTCCTTGTGGATCGTGACATCTTGCACACTTGTCTGTGAAAGTTTGTATCAAGGTGGACAGACCGTGCCCTGTCCACGACACACACGTATAAATACTAGGTCTGAGTCTCATGCTAATGACCCTTATGTTGCCCTGTGGTCTATTCACAAATGTAGTGCTCTCTCTGTTCCCGGTGTGGACAGCACAGCGGCCAGTTTTCAGAGCTTGGAGAGACTGGAGACCCGGGGATAATCCACAGGGCCCTATTCAAATTAATGCACTCCTGTTAACCTCATCTCAGACGAGCTCTCTTCATTATCACTCAATTAAAACTGCATATATGAACAGGCCTGGTCTGGAGAGGCCTCAGACTGTCTGAGCTTAGTGACCAAAGAGCCAGGCCAACAGGGAGGGAGGCCACACTGGGAGAGGAAAAGATGGACTGATCAGGACTAAAGGGGCCTCACAGTAGAATAACTAAACAGAAGAGTGTGTGTGATTGTGACAGGAGGGGATTGAAGTACCAGTTGGAGTTTTGATAAATAGTTACCATAGATACTGTAGCTAATTGAGGGTTATTTCAGTATGCAGAGAAAATCAATCTTATCATTGTTTCTGATTATGTTTTATTGCAAAATAGCATCTTTGACTTGGATTGAATGACATAGTGGAAATTCTTGGCTTGATTTTTCATTGCTGGTCTTAAATACTGGGTTTAGCATTGTGCCCAGTTGTTGGACAGAGAAAGAGCTGCTCTGCTACTGAAAAATACTTCATTGTAAACAACACTCTGGCTTCTCTATCATATCTAATTGAAAGAGTATGACAGGGGATGGTTAGCTTGAGTCACAATTGCCCATGGCTCACCGAGGAACCCAAACATAGTCTAGAATGTTCCTTTTGGGGAGAGTGACATGGGACAATGTGAGTTTGTGGTCAGCCATTTTTTGACGGCCGAAACCAAAGAGTGGAATGGAGCGGAGGAAGGAAAAATGCTGAGGGAGAGAAAGTGAACTTTAGAACTGACCCTGACGCTGCGCTACAAAGCTCTAGTCTCTAGGGTGACGAGACGCCCTAAACACTTCAACCACATTAACGTTCACTGAACATCTCTGCTGTTCTCCTTTTATGCTTATGAGTAATCACACACTTCTTTGTACGGCATGTCTCTGTTACTCAGCATCTCTTTGCCTGAACCCTTCCTTTTTTTTCCTCTTTTGCTCACTTTGCCCACCAGTTTTTCCTGCTAATGCACCAGGAGTGGAGTATAGGGTTGGGCACCTTCAGCGCTGAGCTCTGGTGTGGGAACAGGCGAACTGTCTGTGTTCTGCATATAGCCTGCAGCCAAAGACTGAGGAGGAGCGTGCAAAACAACAACCACAAGTCTGGCCTGTCTGCAGAATGCCAGGACTGCTTAGCGGTTGGCAGCCTCCGACACACCAGGGGTACGCTGCTGTCATTCGCAGGGAAGAAACGTTTGAGATCCCAAATTCCACAGACAGAGCACGCCTTACTTGGAATGAGTAGGGATCGGGTAAATCACTCTCCCAGTTTGCATACGTGATGTTGTGGTTGGATGATGGCGGTATGCAGGTACTCGCTTCGTAGCTGAAATCTCCAAATGAATTTGAAAAGCGCACATCCTGGAAACTCCTGGAGGTGTGGGTTAGCTGACAGCACCTGGAAGCATTCACTCTAGCAAATCTGTACATTTTGCCATTTATTTCAATGGGTAAAAAAGTAATAAATAATCTGTGACATTGATATAACATAATAGTGATTCAACTTTTTACATTTGCTACATCCGCTGTTCTAAACACCTGGTGTCAGATAGGTCTTTCCTAGGAATAATCCTCTGCTGCACAGGAAGTGATGCATGTTACGTTTCCAGCAGCTACAGGCCTCCTGAGTGGCACTACTGGATACACAGTTTGATTGACAAGTGATCTCTGGGAAGTGCAGTGCAGAAACACCACAGCAATGAGCGCTTAGCAACAAAGATGTTACTAAAGTAAATAAAAAAAACAAAACAAGGATCTTGCAGGTCACCACTTTATATATCTTACTATACAGAGAATCAAAAATGTGAATGCACCCACACATGAACATTTTCGATTTGGAATCTCTCGCTGAAAATATGTACACATAGAAAAAGTTTTGGAGCGCGTAATAATAAAGAAATACTGTGAATAGAATGAAATGGATTTCTGTGAAGCATAGAGCCAATGTGTGCTGTATTCACAGTGCAAGGGTGATCCTGTTTTCCTCTCCGCAGTTACAGCTAAAACTAGAAACTCCGATCGGAGCACCAGATTCCTGTTTTTCGTCTGGTGGAATGGCCCAGCGACCCGGGAAGATGTGTGAACATCTTTTGGTAATTGCAGTATCATAAAGAATGGTGGTGTCAATTGTTACGCAGTTCTCACAGCACACACATTGGTTCACACTGTGGGCTGGTTTCCTTTGTCTGAACAGTCCTAACTCTACACGTCTTTGATCAGGGCTGCGTTCACCACCCTCCTCATGTTTCTATAGCCTTTGAGTAAGACAAACACAGGCATGAAACCTGTGTAATGAGCATAGTGTGTGTGTGTGTGTGTGTGTGTGTATGTGCGCGTGGGTGTGTGCTCTACAAATCCGTGTTCATTTCAAACACTCAGTTCTTACTGGGAGTGCAGCTGAGAGCGAAAACACGGCATGTTGGTGTGTGTGTGCCTGTGTGCATGTATTGATGTGTGTTTGCGTGTGTGTTGACAGCCTTTGAGCCAGTTCTCGCCTTCACTAAAACGCTTAGGGCACAAAGCAGCCTTCCCCCCTCTGCTCCTGAGCACAGGCCCTGCTCTCGCTCTCTGACAGGAGCTGAAGGTAAGCACGAAAGACATCCTGACACACACGTGTAAAAGCACTTTTGATGCGGGGAAAATGGACCGCTTTGCAGTGTACAAATAACAGCAAAATGTCAACAGAACGAGGCGAGTCCGACGGGAGGCAACAACACAAGCCAGGTTCAGATGATATTACAGCAAACAAAACATGAGCGTCAACCACCAAAGGCCCTTCGCCTGTCTTCCTCGATCTCCACCTTGTTTTGACTTTGTCTGTTTATCAAGCTCTGCCCCCCCCCCCCCTCAATCAAAAATGTAATAACTAACAGTAAAATGACAGAGGGAGCCCACAGGAAAAAAAATGAATGAAGAGGCAAACATTTTAGCCAACAAGATTCTGATGATTATCTGTCTACCTATGTATGTGTGTGTCTATATATATGTGTGTGTATATATGCAGGGTTGGGTAGTAACAGAACAGGTGTAATGGTGTTGTTTTCTAAATAGTAAAAAAAAAAGTGTAACTATATGCTGTTAAGAAAATATGGATTCTGATTACAGATACTTGTGAAAAACTAGAGGACTACTTCTGGGAAAACCTTTAAAGTGAAAGCGAGAAACGGGCAGCTTTATAAAATGTGGCACAGAAGAAAGTTTGTGTTTGTATGCAAGCCTGAAATAACATTTCTGAACTTTAAATGTTTTTTTGTACATTTATACCTCAAATATGACAAAGTGAATCTGAAAGTAACTGAAGGTAATCCGAATACATTACTATGGGTGATTCGGTAATGCTTTATTTTACAGCCCGCTAATTACGGTGTAACTAGTTTGTAAAATAACAATGCTGTAGTTAAAGGGTAACAAACAAGAAGTCTGGGGTAATAATTTTGTAATTATGAGAGATTTATAAGGTAGTTCTGGTGTAACTATTTTTGTAATTACTGCATACGTAAAAAATAATTACAGGGTACAATAACGTAATTAGGGGGGACAAAACTAATGTCGGTGCTTGTTCCCTGTAGTTATGGAGTAAGTATTTAGACATTTTATATTATAAAATTGACATATTTGATATTTAATCTCAACATACTCTATATTACATTCAATAAAGCTCTTGTATGTTCAATTAAGTCTGTTACTGTGTGTTGAAGTTCCATATTTTTTGTGTATGCTATATTGTTAAAGAAATGTCACCAAACAGCTGGTATAGGGTCTCCTCTCCTAACAACGATTACCAGATGGACGTATGTGACTTTCTGTTAAACTGTATTTACTATGGGACAATGTATTTACCCTATGATTACAGTGAACAAGAGGGGAACAGGCACTGCTTTATTTTACAGCCCGCGCACCATGTCCTTACTCCATAACTCCAGGGAACAAACACCGATAACTTTTGTTTAGTCCCCCTAATTACGTTATTGTACCCTGTAATTATTTGGTAGGTATACAGTAATTACAAAAACACGATCTATAGCATTGTTATTTTATTAGTACCCCACTACAAACTAGTTACACCATATTTAGCAGGCTGTAAAATAAAGCGTTACACACTTTACGCTTTAGGCTACAGGTTACCCATAACTAGGAATGAAGGTGTGTTTTGAAGAAATGCGCAAAGACACTATAACAGTAGTGTGCAAATAGGTGTATTCCAATAAAATGATTCAGTTGTTGATAGGAAGATGAGGAGCTCAGAAGTGGACTGCAGGTGAGAGGGTGTTCAAGCAGGGCTTTGGCTCATCTCCTTCTGTCTGGCAGGTCTGTTGGAGCGGCGTCTCTGCTGTTGCAGCCATGTTGTCAGCAGATTTCTTCCACCGAAATATGCGGGATAGCCAAGAAAAGAAGCCACGCTTCTTCTTCTTTGGTTTTGTTGACAGGCTGTCTTTGGCACTGGAACTCTGAGGTCCTGTAGGTTTGACGAGTTGGACGGGTGAAAGTGTCTTTTCCAGGGTCAGACAGGACAGATCCTTGGTGTCCTTTACAGTTTCAACCACAAAGCTTGGTGGAGCTTTGACCTCAACCTGGATGGTTGGAGCCTGGGACTCCTGAAGCAGGTCGGTTGATCCTTCCTTAAGCAGCTGAATCAGGGTGTATTCAGCAAGAGGGAGAGCCTCCTCTGAGGTGGAGTTATTGTCAGGTCCAGCAGAGAGGACATTGACTTCTGTTCCCTCACAACATTCAGGTTGATGCTTTTCACCAAGTTCCTCCTTCTCCAGGAGGAATGAGAGGAACTGCATCAGGTGAGAATCAGTGCTGCTGACAACAGGTTCCCATTTGTCAAGTTGGTCCAGAGTCGGCCCATGCTGTGGGGGGCAGTCAACTGCAAATCTAGAGAGATGTGATGACGCGTAGAGGAGCTCCTCACCAAATCCCTCCTTCTCCAAGTCAAAGTGGGATTTGACCAGTGGCTCCCACTCATCCAGGCAGCCCAGAGTGGATCCACAGGGTGAGCAGCAGTCAGCCACAAATCCAGATGTGTCACCTGGGGGAGCATAGAGGTATCTCTTTCCAACTATCTCCAGGTGGTAGTCATCGTCAAAACCATTGGGGGAGTGCTGAAGCAGCCTCAATCTCTCAATGATTTTGAAGTCATCAGTCACTGGAGCCTCAACAAGGCGGAGCAGGTTGGATTGAGCCTCAACATGCTGAGCTGGCTGGATGGATGCTCCAGGATTTCCTACAGCTGTGTCCTCAGCCATGAGAGGAGACTCTTTCTCTGTGGGAGGAAGGTCTCCTTTGTCCATATCCAAGAGATGTTTGTATGCTGATGAAGCTGTGCTGGCTATTGGTTCCCATATATTGAGGCTGACTGAGATGAAAGGTCACAGTCGAGCTCAGCAGGACCTCCAGAGAAACTAGAGGCTTCAGCATAAAGGTACTGCTCCTTGTTCAGGACTTTCGCAAACATGCAGTTGATGTTTTCATGGCGATCGTCATTAAGGGCATTGAGTTGAGCGACCATTTGCATGGATGCTGAAAGAAATGCATGCAAATTAATGCAATTAATAATCAAATAACCATAAGGCCACCTGATGTAGCTTCATTCAAGGTCAACATGCTTCATTATAGCTTCAGCTTATGCCTTTCATCATAGTTGCAAATCCTTCAACACAAACAACTAGTCTACCCTGACTGTCTGTCTCTTGTTTGTCTGTTCAGCAAAATCCTCCATACTAATTTTTTCCTGTTAAATAATACAATTATAAATACATGTGGCTTACCAAGATGGAAATCACTCTCCATGGTTTCCTTTCTGAAAGGCAGATATTGTTGATGTTTCTCCAAATGAATGCAACGTGAGTTTTCTTTCTCAATGTGCAGGTGAACACCAATCAGAAAAGACAACTGTGAGTCTGAGTCTGTCTTTCAATCTGTCTTTATGACACTGACATTCTAAATTCTATGAACTCTGCTGCATTCTGTCCAGCTGCATTATGATTCGTCAGGTGAAGCTCAGGCTCCAGTAAACTTTGATGACAGTGATGTCTCACTTCGTACATGGTTTATAAACTACACATGATTAAAAAACGCATAACTGACTATTTGGAATTTGTATTAAGATACCGTATTTTTTATGCAGAAAACATCTATTTAATTGCTAATCCCTATTGCACTTGTTTTAAGACACAAATTAGCTCACTCTAATCTTACGACTACTGCTACCTACTACTATTTACTACTATATATTACTATTACCTATTACTACTACCTACTATCATATCTGAGGGGATACTTTAGGAAAATAAAAAGAAAAGTTATTCATCTGCAATTAAGTTTTTCAGGTGTAGAATTTCTTTTTTTCCAGAACCACCTGTGCATCAACCCATGTAGTTAATAGAAACATGGGCAGCACTTTACAATGGCTTTGTTTTCCAGTGCATGAACCTTTAAGCACCAATAACATTTGTCTAGTCCCCCCTTATTACATTATTGTACCCGTTAATTCTTTTTTAAGTAAGCAGTAATTATGAAAACAGTTACACCATACCTTATAAATCTCTCATTATTACAAAATTGTTACCCCTTAATTCCCGGACTTCTTGTTTTGTTACCCTGTAACTACAGCATTGCTATTTTATTAGTACCCCATAATTACACTAGTTACACTGTAATTAACAGGCTGTAAAATAAAGCATTACCGGTAATCCCTTGGATTACATTACTAATTTTACATTACTAATTTTTATCTATCTGTCTGTCTGTCTGTCTGTCTGTCTGTCTGTCTATCTATCTATCATACATTTGCTTTCTGATGGCACAGAAATACAGTTGGGTGTCTTTATGCAATTTCTGACACATATACTCTCTCCCCCCTCGTAAGAGCTTTTAATGTCATTGTCACCTTAATTATAGTGATATCACACTTAACCTCCTCACTCTCCTTGCATTGGGACGACCCTGCCATTTTCTTTACCAGCTTTTCCTTGCCTGTCTGTGTTACTTATCCATCTATATCTCCTCACATTCCCTATATCTCCTTACCCCCTACCCTGCAACTCCTCCCCCACCCTATCTGTCTGTCTGTGCTGTTTTTCCCGTGAGGTGTGTCGGTGTGGGTCCGGGTCAGCGCCTGCCGATGCTCTGGAAGATAAGTGTCTGCTCTAACCCAGGGCTACACCTGTAGGTCACTGCAGGGGGATGCTAATCCCTCAGCCGCCCGCTAATAGTGATGATCTGCATCTGAGACCCTCTCCCTTGGGAGCCGGGCACAGCAGGACTTGTGTGTGTGTGTGTGTGTGTGTGTGTGTGTGTGGTTGTTTGTGTATGTGTGTGTGTGTGTTAGGTTGTGGGGGTTGACAGATGAGGCAACAGGGGGCCCAGCAACCCGTGGCAGTGTTCGCAGTGTGGGGGGATGGGGGAAAAATGCTGTATTATTTCATTATGAGTGGGTGTGTTTATGTGTGTGTATCAGTGTGTGTGTGTGTATGTGCATGCGAGTGTGAGTGCGGCGAGGGCGGAGCTACCTTTAAGGGATGATGGGAGGAAAATTGGTCCGTTTTCCTTGGTCTCCACCTTAAGAAGGGCCTCAGATCCTTAGATCCTGGACGGAATAATTTGTCACCTATTTACATGGAGTCTGGAAGAAGAACTGGAGAAATGGCATGAGCAGGTGGTCTCTCTCTCTCTCTCTCTCTGCTCTGTGCCAGAGACAGATGTGTCTGACTGCAACCCCCCATCCTGCTCCTGGGGCTTCCTTCCAACGCATTGCACTCTTTTTGTCTAAAATAGGAAGCCAAATCACTACTGCTTAGACTTTGGCAGTTGTCCTAACACTGGTGGATGAATGGGAATGATGCTGATAATGTTCACAGCACTTGTGGTATGTTTGGAGTAGTATACATAACCACCATAACCTAAGGTACAGTAACAGAATTGGGAGGGGGGGTAAGAAAACTGGAGAGGAAGTACAGGAAGAGAATAGGAATGTGTTGCAGTCATGGCGTTTCAGCTGTGATGATACACTCTATACTCTGCCCATTAAACAAATATCATGATTGCTGATGTGTCAAATCTGTACAGTAGTGCCATCTGTATAGTGGTTGCAAGAAAAGCTACAAATGTCATCAGATGGACAGATAGAAAGTTCATGTGAGGCAGCGAGAGCAGGGAGAACGTAACTAGCTCAGGTGTACAGTTGGAAAGGAAGGTTGGCTCTGTCCCCAGGCTAGCAGCTAACTCCATGTGGTGAGCACACACACACACACACACATGCACACACACACACACGCATGTACACGCACAGACAGGCATGCGGCAAATATATACACACAGGCACACATGCACACTCGCATAAACACACACACACACACACAAACTCCACTTGCTGGTACTGCACCCTAATCATATTTCACCCCAATCACTAAACACACATTCATATTTGAAGGTTTATCCCAGGCGGCCATTTCAAATGATTATGTATGTGATTCCAACCACACAGAGCACAGAAAAAGTGTTTACTCTCTTCATTGAGGCACTGGATAAGTTGAGAGCAGAAACTAAGTGTACTACAGTCTATGGCAGAAGAATAAACATTTTCCTTTATAGCCCGAGGACCCACTTTTCATCTGTCAAGCATGTTTTAATAATTAATCTGTTTAATACACACACAGCATCTGCTGGGTACAACTCCCATCCTCCCATTCAAACTGACTAGCACAGCTGCCACTGTTTGGGCGTACTGTACAGGTCCAGAATATGATAAGATGTTGTTTTTTTTTTTTCAGTGTGATACACAGACAGAATACTACGATGCACACTGACATATATAGACGCACGCTCGCGTACACGCATAGACACGCATGCATGGACCTCTGTGCGCACATACACACGCACACACACTCCTGCAAACTAGTTTATGCTGAAGGGGTGAAGCCCTGACTATGGGCCTACTTTTCCTATGCATCTCTCCTTGGTGAGCAGGCCAAATGGGGATTGTGTAAATTAAATACATTTCTTTTTCCGGCAGCAGAGAGAAATGATGCCAGATTAAGCCCATGAATATATACATGGGCCAGGGCTGACCTGTCTCCAGACGCCTGATTTCCCTGGAGGGGTGCTGACATGGTGAGGGGCTCCAGGGGTGTGTAGGTGTGTGTGTATGTGTTTGTGTGTGTGTGTGTGTGTGTGTGTGTGTGTGCGTGTGTATGTCGCACAGCGCACCCCAGACAGAGGTGAGGAGATCTCTTGAACAGGTCCAAATTGAGCTTAATCTCATTCCTCATTGTGCTGGAACAGGAATGAAATTGCACAATTGCACTTTAATCGACGAGCTACCCCTCCCCCCCTTCCTCCCCCCCGCCTCCCCCTCCTCTCCATCTCCTTTCCCTCTTCCTCTCACTCTCTCACCTTCCCTTTTCATTTCTCTCTCTCTCTTTCTCTCTCTCTCTCTCTCTCTCCATCCCTCTCTCTCTTTCTCTCTCTCTCTCTCTCTCTCTCTCTCTCTCTCTCTCTATCCCTCTCTCTCTTTCTCTCTCTCTCTCTCTCTCTCTCTCTCTCTCTGCCCTCCCTCCCTCTGTGTCCTTGGCCTTAAATTCCTTACATGGGCCAGTGGGCATGATTGCCTCTTAGCCTAGCTATTTTCTCCTCTCATTTTTGGTTTTTGTTCCACTGGAAGCATCTAATAATGTCTGTTCAAGCAATCAGGGGGTTAATGTGGTTAGGATAAGGACAATCATAAACCAATAAGGGCCATCCGGACGCCCCGCTCCTCTTTCATTCCACGTCTAATCCTGGGAGATCGTGATTTCGGGAATCCTGTGCTCCGTTGCACTGGAGCGCGTCTCCATCATGGCCAGGAAGGATTCAATCAGTCCCCTGGGGTTGATTACACACACACACACACACACACACACACACACGCAAACACACACAGTCATTTGGGGCACACAGGTGCTTCCGATTATCTAAGGTAGGAAGCCGCTGGTCAGTCGAACATTAGCCATATGACTGGCATTTGCCTTTCCAGGGGTCCAGATAGCCTTATGGAGAATAGACCTCATGTCAAAACCCCTCTCTGTCACGGTCTCACAACCCTGACAGAGAGATCATTTTCAGCAGTTTGCCCTTTTGGTTCTCTCCCTGAGACATCGCTCGCAAAAATCAAACAGACCACAGTCTCCTGGAGAATCTATTTCTTTTGTGAACGAAACAAGTCGGGGACAACATCTGAATCCACTAAACTAACAAAGACTGTGTGAGGATTACAGAGATCCGTGTCGGTAACCACAAAGAAACACCCTCTATGGTTGAATGCAGCGCAGCAGCAACAACCCTAAATTCAACAGTCTTCTGTTTAAGCAAGGGATGTGGATATTAGATTAGGAAAACCTGTGGCAGCAATAGAAGCACGAGCACTGATACCATAACATGTTTTGAGACATTGGAAAAGCTCCTTCTAATGCTCAGCAAACTTAGCAAAATGAAAATGTTTCCTTCAGAAACGTTGTATACAGTTACACATGATTATCTGATTCAATGTAGGATGCACCTTTAACTAAATACGGGTTCAGCTGGAGTCTGTACACATACATAGCATTATAATTATTATAAAGCATTTATATATGAATACATAACCATTGTGTCATAGCATTTTTCTCTGGCGAAAATGATTTTTGCAAACAATGAAATGAAAGTGCGTGGAAAGAATACACACCAAGGCATTTGTAAACAAGAGCTGCCTCTGTTTTACATGCACATATTTAGAAAAAAAAACTTGAGCTGAACCGTGTAAAGTGTGTTGATTTGTTGCGGAAGGTGATGGAACAAAACAATGCAACAAAGGTTCCCAGGCTGTTGTATCTGGGGTGGATGTACTCATTATGGCCCATAATGAAGGGCCCCGCTTACCGCTGTGCATCTACTCAGCAACACTGACGACCTACACACACACACACACACACACACATACACAGGCCAGGCCGCTGCCAGGCTGTCAAGTCCAAAAATAATTAGGCATCAAAATGAGTTTCCCTGTTTTTTTCCCCCCTTGTTCGTTTTATTCATGTGCTGGAACTCGGGAGACTGGCTAATGCAGTTAACATGCTCTCATCATGAATTTTCATTACACCATTACATGGGTACATTACAAGAGCACACAACAGAGCAGGGGAGCTGCGACCACAGGGATACCATCAACATGCACACGCTGACAGAGACATGCATGCACACACACACACACACACACACGCAGAAAACACAGACACACATCCATGCGTAAACCCATGCATTTATTCAGATGCACGAATGCATACCAATCTCCGAGGTATACATTACTACCTTCTGGTATATGTGTATGTGTATTATATGTGTAACTTTACAAAGCATGATCGTCCTGCAGTATGTTATTGGTAATGCTATATGGTGAGCGGTGTGGTTAAAAACTGGCAGGACATAATACAGTTCAGTACGCGTGATGCGTCATGTGTTAATTCATACTGTGTGTGTGTGTGTGTGTGTGTGTGTACTTGTGTGAGTGCATGCACTGAATGGTCATTTTTGCTCTCAGCAAAGCTCTTTTCCCCTCTAATATTCATCTTAATTATGTGTGTAATATTAATGCTATCTTGCCTATAGTAACATCACATAGATCACATCAGAGTTTTCCTACACTCACTGGAGTCATGCTATACACAAATCTTTCTGTCCATATATGGAATATATATGGAGAATATATTGTATATATAATCGGAATATATTGTTTTTTTATCTTATGTGCACAAATTTGTAATTGCATGTTTTCTCTTTTATGTTTTATCACTGTGCAAAAACTGAGTAAACTTAATAGATGCTCAAATTGTGTGTGTGTGTGTGTGTGTGTGTGTGTGTGTGTGTGTGAAGTGTTGTGTGTGGTTGGATGTGACAAGCCACATACTTAGTACACCTTTTTGCACCAATCCCTTGAAGGACAGGACATGTGTCACTGAACACCAAGGGTCTGTGTGTGTGTGTGTGTGTGTGTGTGTTTGTGTGTGTGTGTAAGTGGTGTGTCTCAATGCTAGCTGGGGCAGCGTAGTGGTGTGGAGGCTTGTTTTTATCACCCTGTAAAATGGGTTTTATATCGCTGCTCTGCTCATGCTCAATTACCCAGAGTCCCACGGGGGTTTAGGGAAGGTAAACACACATCAGCTGGGCCAGATTTATTTCACTGTCCCACTGCAACCTGGAATTAAGGCGTGCACGCTCTCTCTCTCTCTCTCTCTCTCTTGTTCACACACGCACACACACACACACACACTCTGCAGATATATTTGTGTATTCTTTAATAACATATAGGAGAAATTATTTACATACAGAGACACTCTGATCATAATTTCTGGTTTGTCAATTACAACATTTTACACAGACACAAACATCACCAGCAATCTGCGCTACAAGAACTAAAACTCTAAGATCAAATGGTTCATTATGATCATCCGACTGTAACACATTGCTTACACTGCTAAGTCAGAAAAGTCCTCATGCCATGACAGATGACAGAGTCGGTGCCTTTGTTATCATGCCAAGGCCTTGCATCCCCTAAAGCCTAACTCTTCTGCCGTCCCTGCCCTCCTTCCTTCCTCTCTTCCTCCCTTCCTTCTTTCCTTCCTTTTTCACTGGGCAGGTGTGTGTGTGTGCGTGTGCGTGTTATCATCGTCTGGTTCTCGTGCATGGCGTATTTATTGATTCTTATGAATAGACTCTTGACTGGGAGCGTGACCCCATTAGATCATCCTATCTAAAGCCAGTCATGGGACCAGCACAGGATCCCTGGGGAGACGCCAGGACACGTCAGCGCTAATCACAAGGCCAGACCAGAGATAGAGGGAGAAGGGGAAAGGAGAGGAGAGGAGAGATCGGCCCGCTGGTCAACTTATCCGTTAAGTGATGAGAACATAGATGCCAAAATCATCCATATGTTCCTGGTAGATCATTTGCCCCAGTGCTCCATGCTAACACTTTAGCATACACTTAGCAACACTGTGTTGAGTGATAGTAGGTGACTAGCATTATCCAAATTAAGAAGACAACATTAAGAAGATATTTTAGTAATAAAAAGTTGTTAGTGATTTTTATTTTATGGCCTGTAGATTCATAAATTAAAAAAAGAAGTATTAACTCAATATAGCTGATGCAGCCAGACTTATTTTTGGGACTTTTTCGGGTGAGCAGCTACGTTTTCATCTGCAGTGCAGTAATTTTTTAGCTGTGCAGTCTCCCATCACCCACCACCTTCACTTCCTATGTCAACAGGAAAAGAAGTCCCTGGTTGTTAAAAACAGTGTGTTATTTTTATATCAGATTTCATTCAATTTTTACCAATCTCCTACACAAAAGAGCTGGCTGCATATTATTTGGGATTACTTACCATTTAGCTTTAGAGCTGCTACACGTTCTAATTTTCTCATTCCTGAGATAAAGCTAGTTGCCCACTATCACTCAACACAATGTATGCTAAAGTGTTAGCATGGAGCACTGGAGCGAATGATCCACCAGGGACACATGTATGATTTTGGTGTCTATGTTGTAAGTTGACCAATCTCCCAAAAACGTGGTGTATTCCTTTAAGGTGAGGGGGTGGGGTACCAAGGGACGTGAAATAAACATAAACAAGAGCGTTTGTAGGTGTGCAAGAGAAAGCGGTGCGGTGCTGGGTGTCGAATAGGAGGAGCTTAGGGTGGGAGCAATCCAACATTCTCCTCCCCTTTTCTCCTCTCTCCTGCCTGTCTGTCCTCCTCCTCTTCCTCCTGCCGCATTCCGGCTGTCCTGTGTGATTGTTTGTCTTCAGAGCGTTGCTGTCTGCCAGACAGGACTGTAACATCAATGTAAGGAAGCGTTCCTTTCTCTGGTGTTAGGCTGCAATGACAACGTCTGCCATGTTTCACTCTGATCTCTCCATCAGTGTGAATAAGTGTATCGCCACGATTCCTCAGACTGTCACTCACTCCTCTGGGGAGACGCTCACACACCGCTCCTTATTATCTCTGCCGAGATGGACGCCTTCAAATGGAAATGCTGTGGACGTGGGTGCACAAGCATGCATGCACGCACACACAAGCACACACAAGCACACACACACACACTCACTTTCACACATGCATGTCTGCAGAGCAACACACACACATGCAAGCATGCAGATGTAAATGTAAAACTCTTGTATAAAAAGGTATACATGTCCTTAGAACTACACACACACACACGCACGCACACACACACACACACACACACACACACACACACACACACACACAGAAACACCCACATGCGCACAAACACACTTGATTTAAAAGCTCCTACAGCAAGCTATTTAATGATCTGGACATAATAATAATGCACAGTTGATTAATTTATATTAGCTGTTATCCTATCCACCCTATGCCCTCTCAGATAATTTTCCCCTAAACATATGCATAGGTTTCGTGTGTATGTGTGTGTATGTGTGAGAGAGAGAGAGAGAGAGAGAGAGTGTGTGTGTGTCTCTTGTATGTGAGATAGAGAGAATTAATGTGTGTATTTTCACAGATCAGTGGGTCAAGCTAGAAAATAGAGAAAGAAAGATGTGACAGGCAGGGCCAGCATGGTGTGTGTGTGTGCGTTTGAGTGTGTGTGCATGGGTATTTGTGCACATGCATTTCGTTGTTTGAGTGTGTGCATGTATTTTGTAGTGTGTGTGTGTGTGTGTGTGCGTGTGTGTGTGTGTGAGAGCTGACCTGTAGCACAGCCGCTCAGCACTAGCTGACTACCTTTGTTAGATCCCTCTGTCTTTCGTGTCACATCAAAACACCTCATTATCTCCTCCTCTGTCATTGGAATTCAAGCTGTGTTCTTTTTTTACTATTAACAAACTCAATATGCTCTCTCTCTCTCTCTCTCTCTCTCTCTCTGTCTCTCTGTTTCTCACTCTGCTCTCTCTGTCATCAACTGCTGAAACAGTGTTGGGTAACAATTCCTCCCTTCTCGTTTGGTTTTGAAACCATTATTTAAATAACAGATGTCTTGCCCAGCGGAGGACAGGAGAAGAAAGCGGCCCACTCGCACTAATAAATCCTTTCATAATTTGTCAGGTGAAGCAGACCTCCGGTATGCGTGGCTTTAATTATCCTCATCACCAGCCCTTCAGCTGCCTCTCTCTCTCTCTCTCTCTCTCTCTCTCTCTCCCTCTCCGTCTCTCTCTGAGTTGTTCTCGGCAGTCAGTGGCCAGTCATACGTCAGGAAGACGATGAAGCCCCAGGTAATGGCAGCCCATATGGTGTTACGCAACATCCTTCTAGTGGACAGCCCTGCACACTGCTCTCAGGACGTAGACGTAGACAAGGTAGATCCTGCCTAACTTGTCAAATCATAGACACTTATGGGGGAGCTTAAAAAACCCAGGAAGTAACCAGGAAATAAAGTTTACACGCTGGTAGTTTTGCATCCAAGCTATGATTTTTTTTCGCCTAGCAACCAAATGTAAACATGCACTTTGTATTTCTCTTAGCTTGTTATGACGTAAGAATATTTGTCTCCTCTGTCTAACAGACTGTAAAAGGGTACGAATTAATAACTTTGTAATGCCAACAGTTATTAATAGAAAATGGTAGCATTGCTATCAAGTACCCAGATGGCCCATATTTATCTATTGCTGGAGGCAGTCTCTCTAATCATTTGTTTTGATTTACAGATGCTGAGATGTGAAGTCTGGACAGTGCATTTTTGTAATGAACTGCGCAGCAACGCAGGCTGCAGCATAACTGCAGCCGGGGCCCTGGCCTCTTAATTACAGTATAATTCGAACAGGAAATAAGAATTACTTGAAACAGGAAGTTCATATTACCGTACGGGCCTAGCTGTGTCAGCAGTGATCACTCTCTCCTCATTAGTGTGTTATTTCACCCCACCGAAACATCCGCACGCGCACTGCACCTGTAGACCGTGGGAGCCAGGTGTCCGGAGAAATGGATCGCTTTCTCTCTGCCTCATTTCACTTCACAGCTGTGTTTGAGAGGAAGAACATGGAGCAGGGACTTCCTGCACAAGGAGCCATGTGCCTGGGACAGGATGGGTGGGGGTCACTGTACCCATTCACATACTCTTGCTCTGTCGCAATTCTTTCCTATTTATGTATGTGTACTCTATTTATGTATGTTTAAATATATATGAATGTATGCATGTACGTATTTATATATATAGAGAGATATTTATTGCTCTCTTTTTCTTCCCACTCTCAGAGCTTTATGATGGAGGCTGAAACGTGACATGTTCTCCTCCTCCTCTTCTCTCTGCGTGGAGGATGGAAGCCTTCTCCTCCCTTCTGCCTCTATATGAAAGGGTAGCGCGGTCGAGCACAGGGAAGGTGATAACCCTTTTGTTTAGTCTGCGCTCCATCACAGGCTCTGTCAGGCCCAACAGACGCACAGACAGGGCCGTGACAGGCCCGCTAATCTGACAGCTCCTCCACATCACAAAGCAAAGAGCAGCCATCACATCAAAGTGGCGCGAGAGAGGCACCGGCGGTGAGAGATTGACGCTGCTCCTTTGCTCTGCCATTTCCGCTGGTATCTTCATAGCGCCTCTGACACGCCGCGCACCAGGAACCTTCAGAGGAAGTATCCAGGTGGCAAGGGGGAAGCCTGAGTTGAGGGACTCCCCTCTGACTGAGTGGTGAGTGTGTGTAACCCTCCTAGAGGGTGAGGCTGTGACATGTTGAGGGTACATGACAGGCTGTTTAAGCGGGTCTGTGTTTATGTGTTTGTGTTGTTGAGAGGGGGCCGTTTTGGGGTGGGGACGTGTGTGTAGGGGGTGTGTGAGGCAGCTGCGTCTCTTTTCTGTGTATGGCTGCCATGATCACAGCAGAGAAACTGCCCCGTGGTACATGATCGGTTGAATAGTGGTCATCAAATCCAGTTTCAAAATACTACAGTAATGATTCTCAACCATTTTATCTTAGGATCCCCAGTTCTTTCTGATAAAACGGGCAACGTCCTTACTTTCCTAACCCACAGCAGGCAGGGCAGCATGGGCTAGGGATTGTGGGTTATGTGCCATCTGCCTTTGTCGTTCAGACACAAAATACTCACCATTCAGGTCAACAAATGTAAAAAAAAGCAGAAATGAATGACATTCTAGCAATATTTCACTTCAATATAATTAATTAATTGGCTATGCATTTTCAAAGTTTTATGTACAATTTTTCTATTATTTTTGGTTGACCCAAAATTAGATTTTTGGGATAGATTGTTTATTGATACTTCTGACAGAAAACAGACAAAACTGACTATAGTGTTTTGTCCAGATGTTCTACTGCCTCTTCATAGACACTGATATTTACCTGAGAACATCACAGTGTCATAAATTACATTTCTGATCAATCAACACATACACATACATACAACTACATATACATTGTTTGAATAGTGCATAGACTAACTGGCTTAGTCCATCCATCCATCCATCCATCCCTGTATCAGTCACAGCATTCATCTGCTGCTAGTTACAGCTCCTGCAGCAGGTACCGTAGGGCTGAGAGGTGTCAGAGAGCGGGGTCACGTACCAGTTATGTGGGTCACATGTGATCTGCCTCATCCAGATGGTTTGCCAGATGCAGAGCTGCCAGTCGTCTGACAGAGCGCACACCCTGCTTGCATACAAAAACAAACACATTAAAACAGAGGGCGGCATTCATCAAAAAGTACGGCTGACTCTAATACTCAACAACCTGCAGTATCAGTAGGAACTAGCCGGCCTTAAACGAAGCCGCGTGGGATGTCCAAGAATCGAAACACCTTTCACACAGTTTGGCGAAGGTTTTCTACAGTATGTTAAGTAATAGAGTTGATGCATGTATGACTAGTGGGACTGGGATGAGGTAATGGTCTTGTTGCACTCTGAAGTGCCCTGAGTCCATCTAATAATGTAAAACAACACTAATTTGAGAGAGCCGCTTCATCTCTGCATGTTAATCAATAAACTCATTACCTCCAGTGCTTAGCGAAGGATTCCCTAATGCCTGCTCACTGATGTAGCGGGAGAAAAAGAAAGAGAGAGGGAAGAGAGATGGAGAGAAGGGCGGGAGATGAGGGGGAGAGGGAAAGGTGGAGAGAGAGGTTGATTATAATTACAGATTTTAGCAGCCTGTGCCTTAGCATAACCTGCTCATTACAGTGAGTGAGAGTGTGTGTGTGTGTGTGTGTGCCCGCCTCACACTTTCTACCCAGCCCTATAGCCACAGAGCTCCCCAGCTTCCCCTCCTGCAAAAAGCCAAGAACAGCCAACACAAGTGGCCCATTTAGAATATAAACACACAAAAACCTGTTATTTCAATTGACCTTCGTCACATCAAGCTGTCAATGATCTCAGCCCTGAACTCTTAGTTCTCTCCTTCTCTTTCTCCGAGGCAGGCCGCATGGTAATGAACATTTGGTTTAGAATATGAGACTGAGAGAGAGCGAGGGAAAGAGAGAGAGAGAGGGAAAGAGAGAGAGAGAGAGAGAGAGAGGGGAGAGAGGGAGAGGCAAATGATATGCCAGGGCATTTAGCCTAGGAGTGTTTCTGGTGTAGGTGAGACAGCCAGCAGCACTTATGGAAATGGACAGAGCTGAGGGAGGCACTGTGACTGCTGCTGTGTTTTCACCCAAACTCCCAACAGCAGAGAATTGGAGGATATTCTGACAGATTTAGTATTCCTTTGTCAAAGGGATTGGCAAACCTTCATTTTGCACCTGATGTGGGGTTTCTTTTGTCATTAAATGTAGGCAATATCCCCTATTTGCTTACTTATAAAATAAGATATGAGCACAGCCGGAGTCACAATGTATTTCAGAGTTGGCTTACTTCTGTCATGTTTGCGGATCTGGAAGTGTGTGTGTGCATGCACTGATGTACTTGTACATGTGCTTGTGTGTGTGTGTGTATGTGTGTGTGTTGCACATTGTCAGTGGTTGTTGATCATTATATTTGTCAGTGTTGTGCGGTAGTGTATCTAGCCGGCGTCCCTGGCCTGCTTATGGCTTGTGATTATGAGATGAGAAGTGTTTATGATTGACTGAGCCATCCGCTGTCACTGTACACATCCATTATCATAACTCACCAAGCCGTCACTGCTCATCCGCATACTGTAGAGACACTTTACGGAGTGGATTGAAACCAATAATTATGAATAAAAAAACTCCTTTCCTCTGAATTCTATCAAGAACTCATGTCATTTATACCACAGCTGACTTGAGCTACAGTGTCCAATTTCATTTTGTGATGTTGTGTGTAACGTTGACTCGTTTGGACGCGAGCCTTCACTCTAAATGTTTTGTCCGGGACAGGTAGTGTTATTGATGTGTTGTTGGCAGAGGCAGTCCGCCGCGAGATTAGGTGATTAGAAAATGTAACGTCACAATCAGTTTTACCTGTAATAGTCGATGTTGAGTAAAACTCACATGTGGACAGAATCGTTCATTGTATGCCGTTTGCTTTTTGTTTACCGCTGTCAACGGGTGAATAAAAGGCAAGGTAAATGGAGGTAATGGAATCTATATCTGCATATAAACTCACTTTGAGGTTTTAATAGTGCTCGGTACTCTCATTCCAAAGCCATTAATATTCTGTGTAATATGGCTAAACGCTGCTAACTGTTTTCAACACAAGGAGACAATCACTGAGCCGTCCCTGTTTGTGTTGCCAGGTGGATAGATAGGGAGGAAATGAATGATTGTGACAGCCAGTTTCGCAGCTGTTTCATCAGTTTTGAGGCCTCTACTTTCCCATAAAGCTCCATCGCTTCTGCAAGCAGCAGCGTCCAAATCTACCCAGCAGGCCAGTCCTGGTTAGTTCAGTCCAGTCCAGTACAGTCCAGTCAAGTCCATCCTATTCTATTTGATTCCATTCCATCCCACGTTGGTCTAATTCAGTCAATTCCATAGTATCTAGTCCATTCAATTCTACCTACTTCCATTCCTTTCCAAGCTAGCCCAGTTCATTCCATTCCAACCTAGCCCATTCCATTCCAATTTAGTTCATTCCATTCCAATTTAGTTCATTCCATTCCAATTTAGTTCATTCCATTCCAATTTTGTCTGTGTCATCCCACTCCATTTCATTCAGCTGTATTCCATCCCATTCAATCTAGTCCATTCCATTCTAATGCAGTCCATTCTTTTCCATTCCAATCTAGTCCATTCCATTCCAGGCTAGTCCAGTCCAGACTAGTCTATTCAATTAAATTCCATTCCATTCCAATTTAGTCCATTCCATTCCACTCTTTTCCATTCTATTCCATTCCAATCTAGGCCGTTCCATTCAACTCTTTTCTACTCCATTCCAATTTAGTCCATTTTATTCTATTCCACTTTTTTCTGTTCCACTCCAATCTATTCTATTCCATTCTAGTCCATTCCACTTTAGTCCAGTCCAGAACCCAACAGACTAAGTGATAATGTCCGTCTCTGTTTTAGTGGTTAGCCAGCCCTCTCCCTTCCTGTGGTGAGAACATTATTACCATGGCCTGACTGTGTAGGAAAGCCCTGAATCTTGAATATCTCACTCCAACTGTGTCATGAACACACACACACACACACACACACACACACACACCTACTACACACACACACACACACACACACACACACACTCACAGTGCCAACCCAGAAACCATATGGTAAACCTCAACAAGAAAGGGATGTAGTGATGGGATGTGATCTAGTGTCAGCCTTCCACTTCAACACACACACACACACACACACACACACACACACACTGTTGATTATGTAAATTAGCTTAAAGAGAGAGACATTCACTCAAGTAGGGCGGAAAACGGACTGTCCTTGCCCAGGGATTTGATATGGATCTGTGCTGGGCCCAGTTCAGTGCGCACTGGGCAGAGGAGCTGGCACTGTGGGGACATCTGGGCACAAGAGGGGAGCGTCCGTACGGGCAAGCTACGGGGACAGCCGTGCCAGAGAAAGAGGCCCCCAGATCCGACGCCAGTATTATGTTAATGTGATTTGTTAATTCAGTGGCCCTGTTTGAGGGAAATCTGCCACCAACACCTGCCACCATTTCCAAAGGCAAGGACGCAGATCTGCTGTGACACCGGCTTCATTAAATAAACAAACCAGGTCCCCCATAACAGCATTTGGTGGAAGGCACCATCAATTCTTATACATTTAGATCACAGCGATTAGAGATGACACTGAGGAGCTACATCCCACTGTCTCACAGACGCACATGGTGAAGACTGCATGTAAGCGTATGTGTGTGTGTGTGTGTGTGCGTGTGTGTGTGTCTGAATGAATGTGTTGGTGGCTGTCTATCTTTTGCCTTTGTGTGTGCCAAGTTGTTTGTGTTTGCCAGTGTGTGTGTGTGTGTGTGTGAGAGTGTGCGTGAACGTACCAAGTGTGTTTTCATTCTGTCTCCCAGCCTCTCTGCCAGAGAAAGATGGCGACTGATGTATTTTTCAGGCATAGTTCCACAATCAAAGAGGCTCTTGTGGCCTTTCTGATGCGTCATGTAAATTTTATAAAGTGTGGAGCGGAGGAGAGTCAGAGACAGCCACTGCAGCTCTGGAAAGCCTAATGTCTGTTTGCCTTTAACTCTGACGGGCTGTCTTTGCTCCTGTCTATCTCACTTCCCCTCCACTTACTCTCTCCTCTGTGGATCAAGGCCGGTCAAAGGAGCATCTCACCACAGGGCCTAGTGTCAGACAGAATGTGTGTGTGTGTGTGTGTGTGTGTATGTGTATGTCAGAGCTCAACCTGCTCTCAGGAAGGGAGAGTGAGGCGTGAGGAGATATTGAGGCAGAGATCCGGCTACGGCAGTCTATGCTATAACTTAATGTTAGATTAGCATAATGATGGAGGGGCATACGGGGTGTGAATATGTGCTCAAGGTGTTTGTGTGTGTTTTCGTGTGCCTGTACGTCTGTGTCTGTGTCTATGTGTTTTCATGTTCCGTTCCAGACACGGTCCTGGACAGGGAATCCGGGCCCACACATATTTTCCTCAGCTGCAGTTCTGGCAGGTCCTTGGCCTACTGTGTTCTTTTCTAATGATTCAATTGGCTCAATGAGCATATGCTCTCCCCCGCATCATAAACTTCAATTAGATGTGTTGTAATGTGATTTGTGTGTGTGTGTGTGTGTGTGTCAGTGGGTTCAAGGAAGAGACACACAGAAAGAGACACTGAGCGTTTTGTAATCTGATTTCTGCTTTTTATTGAGTTTGAAAGTCAGCAAAAAGTAATCTGAAACAGATTTTAAATCAGCGACCTTTCATTGGATGTTTGTTTGGCCTGGTGGATCTTCCGACCCTGAGAGGGATTGGTTGTGCGTTTTATATGGAGAACTTTTCAAGATATTAATGAGAGCTTATTTTGTGAACTTGTCGTTTCAGTCAGTCACACTCTGACCAATTTAGCATTTGACATTATGTAGTGTAAAGCCAACAAGCCTGAGACTGTGATGGCATCCATCACAATATACAAAACCTTATTAGACTGCAGAGTGTCACAACTGCGGCTGGTACTGCCAGCAGACTGAACTTCAGAGGGGCTTTACCTTCCAGTTTAACCAGTTAAACCACCCAACAGTTCAGTTCACCACCTCATGTTCTCAGCTGCCACGTCGCCCCGCCTGCCTGGGATGTTTACTGCTAAATATTGATAGACATCTGGAGCGCCATTCATCCACCATCAAACTTCAGTGTGCCAGTGAAGTAGGCCCAGCCCTCTTCTCAGTGTGTCACACATAAGCATTCGTGGGTACATGCACATGCACATGCACCCACACACCCACACACACACACACACACACACACACACACACACACACACACACACACACACACACACACACACACACACACACACACACACACACACCAAGGCCTTGGCCACAGCATTCTTCCTCTGGAATCTGGAGGATCGTCTGCTACCTCAAAGGCACACAGATTTGGCAAGAAGCTGAAAACATATTAGGTGGATTACAGGACTGGATGAATATGCCATTGCTTGACAAGTGTATTAAGACAGAGATTAACACAGAGTCTATAGAACATTACCAGGTCTGCACCAGTGAGAACAGTGATAACATGGCGTAGCTCCTTGCTTAATTGAACCTAGTCCAGGCTTCACAAACTACAAAATAGCTGGAATTTGGATACATTTTTGGTCTCTAGAATACTACCGGCAAAAAATAACAATGTTTCAGTCTCTTGCCATTGAAGTTGCATTGTTTGTGTTTGTCATCTAGAGCAATAGTAGAGGAAAGGACCTGATGTTTGAGGGAAAGGGAAATTCAGGATAAACTGTCGAAATGCATCAGTGGGATTGACAGACTTTCAACAGTTCTGTTTTCACCACAAGCCTCCTCATGTTAGGCAGAGATAGTTGCACGGGGTCAGATTGGAAACATGTGTTGTGTGAGCACCATGGAGAAAATGCTCCTCCATCTTATTAGTGGAGAACTCAGAGTACACTACACTGGGGTTTACTAGACACACAAAAGAAGGAGAGAGAGGAGGGAAAAAAACGAAAAAAACAAGGCTCTTTTGTCTTTTCTTAATTATTCATGCCCGGGAGGGATGCTCTCTCTCCTTTGTTTTTGTCAGCTGACACATGTACAGGTACTGTGGTGCAGGCAGACAGTGTGTGTGTGTGTGTGTGTGTGTATGTATGTGTGTGTGTGTGTATATATATATATTTGTGGTTGTCTGTGTCTGTGTTTTTGTAATTGCACAGACTCGCTAGTTAAATGCATGAATCTCTGTCATTTTCTGTGTAAATGAGTGTGTGTGTGTGTGTGTGTGTGTGTGTGTGTGTGTTTGTGTGTGTGTGTGTGTCGCTGTGTGTTATGAGCAGACTGAATGTGTCTGTCAGCGTCTGTGCACATGGGTGACACAGAGCCAAATCCTGCTACTATGGAAGCAGCAGCTTTTCTACTCAGCCCAAATCAAAGTGAGGAAGGGAGAGCAACAACGAGCCCAGCAGTTTGAGCTGATGGGCTCTTTAGATTCACCACAGACAACAGCGGCTCGACGACGACCCTGCCCCGCGCTCTAATCGCTTCAAATGAAGTCATGAAGGAAACACGGGCACAGCCAGCCTGAGCTCTCCTGTTCCGCAAGGTGCTGCAGCACTTGTTTGTGCAGAATGTCTGGCAATTAAAAATAATTGGGAAGCAGGTTTGCCCACGAATCTTCCAAGAGTGCCAGTTATGATCTAATGAAGCTTCATTAGGCATGCTGAAAGCTGAGAGCGCCGTATGACAACGGCAATTAGCCAGGATCATAGGCAAAAAAAAATCATTAAAAAATACCTCGGCCAAGATTAGCTTTTCACTTAATGACCAATTCATTAGCTAATTGATTTCTTATTAGTTACAGGCAGAGACGACTGTTTGGGGTACTGGCGCCAGTAATTAACAGCATTTACACCATTAGTCAATCGCCTAATTTTCCAGGAAAACAACTTTGGAAGGGAGCATAGCTGGAGGCTTAGGGCCATTTGCTTTTTGCTCCTCTGCTGTGTTATCTCTTTAATATCGAGAGGGGAATCGTCTTTCAGCTTAGGGGTCGTTAACACGCACTAATACCTACTGATTACCCATTCATGTCATGTGACCATGTGTTTGGTGCCTGAATCCATGTTAGCTGAGATGGATGGATGAGGGGAGAGGAGAAAGGGAAGGAGGGATGAGAGGGGTGATGTAATTAGAGAAAGCAAAAAAAAGATCAGGAACTGCATTGCAGATTTGTTATATTCTATATTTAATATGACAGTTTTTTCGGTAGCACATCTGCGCTACCTGCACCTATAGATTAGGTGTGTCAAATGAATTGAGAGGGAATTAGATTAATTATTGCTCTCAGCCAGTGAGGCTGCTGTGGTCTTCTGAGGGTCTTCTCCTCTCCATCAGACCAGAGTTACGGCAGACAGGAGTGGATGGATGGGTAGTGACAGCTGCTCTCTGCCTACAGCAGCTTACTGAGCTATCAACTGGGAGGTTATAATGACTATCTAGAGGGGGAATACCAACACTGCCCAGTACATTTCATTCAAAACCATAATACTTCTGCATCAAAACAGTGATGATTAGTTACATTGAGCTGCTTACTGGTCTATGATGAATATATATGAAAGAGGTTGCTGAATACCGACAAGATTGTTTATTGCTAATGACGTTCTGGCCTGCCAACAGTATTGCATCACTTTCAATCCCTTCTTTCTGCACCATTTCCCCCTCCGATTACTGATGGGTGAGAGGACATAATACAGTTATGATTTTACGACATCTAACTTAACATAAAAATCGTTGCTTCACCCCCTTAACTGATGCCTGTCTCTATCCTTCGTAATGACACACACATGACATTTTGACTGCCTCTACTGAAAATATCGCAGTTTTCATTCCTACCTTTCCCAACCCTCCTTGTCCACCTGCATCTGACGCCACTAAAATTCCCTTCCACCGCTCACCTACTTCCACTGCTAAAAATACCTATTCCTTTACCCTCTTACAGTTTTTATCACTGTTTTGCTGTCCCTTGCACTTCACTATTACTGCTGTCCCTGCAATGGTGGCGATGCACCTCTTTCAACATCATACTGTCGGGTAAATTCCTTAAATGTAAACACGTTAAACACAGCATGATAGCATTAAAAAATATCCAGGACTTTGTGTCGAAATGTCAAATCTGAAATGTCAAACTAGTAAGAGACAGATGAGGTCTATGAAAAGTGGATTGTAGGTCGAGTCTAGTCACTGGTGAGCTGGCCCTGGTCTGTTGAGAAGAGAGGAGAGATTAAAAGGGATGAAATGATAGACACGTCTGATAGAAGAGAGGCAGTGATTTGGCCCATCAAAGCCTGCCTTCAGCCAACAGACACAGCCTGCGGCGGATGCCTGATCACTCTTACGCGGACGGTGCGCGCACACTCGTGAGCATGCGCGTGCTCACACACACACACACACACACACACACACACACACACACACACACACATGCACATAAACACACTCTAGCTTGTGTCCCTCTCCTGCATGGGCCACCGAGCATTGTGTAGCTGTGTGAGGTGGTTTTAATGTTCTGTTCTGGGTGGTTAAGCTGGGATTTAGATGTCACCTGCTGCGGGAGGTCAGAACTTCTCTATAGGCTCAAAGATTCAGCCACTCCCTCAGAAAACTGCTGCACTGTAAAAACGAACACGTTGGCTCAACTTAAAAAAATAAGTAACCCGGCTGCCTTAAAATCTTGATTTGAGAGAGCTAAGGATGTCTAGTTCTTTCCACTTCCATGTAAGTTCCTACCACTCACAATAATAAGTTAAAGTGACTAATCTGAAACTGATAAACAGTTAGATCAACTTGATATTTAAAGTTCAATCAATAACATTTTTAGTACTACTAACAAGGAAATTCAAGTTGTAGGAACTAAATGCCTAGTTTAGGTGACATTACATTATGAGTCAAACCAACAAACATGCATTTCTATCTTTTGTTGCACAAACAAGGAAACATAAGTTATTTCAACTAAGCACCTTAGTTTAATCAACATAATATTTTAAGGCAGCCAGGTTACTTTTTCCAGTATAAGTTGGCCTAACTGGCAATCTTAAGTTTGATCAATACCTTGAATAGCATTATTTGCCAAGTCAACTAAATCACTTATTTTCTAACAGGACTGAGTGGAATGCATTCATAAACAAGAAATCACTTTAAAAAAAATATATAGTATTTATTTTGACCTCAACAACTCAACACAAATGTTTTGTTTTTTTTCCAAATCAGAGTTCAGGCATTATAAGATTCTTAACAACATGCAGAAAAATGCCAAATCTTAAATTGAGAATCCTCTCCTCCAGGATCACAGCAAAGTTAACGGCGTCCTTGGCGAGCAGGTCTTGTTCACCTCCAGGCTCTTTAGTGATGAAGAGTAGGCCAACGTCCACTCCCTTCACAGCTTCCTCCTCCGAATCAGTAGCCTAAAGATCATTATGTATTAAATTATTGTGTGTGTACCATTTTCCAAACTTCATCATGTAAAGACTCTGGCACAACAAGGACAGCATTATGATATATCCTCAAATTAACACCAAATGACTACTCCGAAGGAGAGCGATATGATACATTTTTATATTAACACAGAGACTAGAGTTAAAACCCTTTAACGAGGAGAGAAAACACATGTTCCTTTTTCATGAGAAAATAAATAGTTGTAAGACACAGAGTCTAGATGTCTTTTTTTATCACTGTCCCTCATTGTATTGTGTAATGGCCGTTACATCCATTGGGTGACAGCGCAAAAAACAAAGTCCACCACAAGACTGTAAAAAAACAAAAGTCGACTGGTGCCGCTCCATGGTCTAAAACATCCCTCATCTTAACATGGAGTGTGAATGAATGAATGACTGACTGAATTTGTAGGTAAATAAAATATTTTCAATTTCTAGACAGTTGATCACATGTACCATCAAGTTATAGGTAAATGTCATGTAGATGTCATGTAAAAACATATTTGCTGTAAAGCTGCCTGATTAGGGTATAAAAGCTAGCGCTGTAACTATATAAACAATGGCTGACTTAGTTACTGTTCTATGTAATGTTAGCAACATTTACTGAGTTAAAAATATTAATTCTGTATAGTCAATGATAAGTTATCCTAATCGCCTGATTAGCCAACAGAGAAAATAGAAACTGGAGAGAGTTTTTGTGGTCCTTGAAACTCAGTTTTAAAGAGTGACTGCACACATGGTCATTTTGGTGCTCTAGTGGTTGATATATTGCCCCACACCAGTCTGTGATGTCAGCGTACCTTTTTTTTTCTAGACAGAAGTATACTGACATCACAGATTGGGGTGGGGCAGATTGTGGAGCAGGGTGAAAATATCAACCAATAGAGTACCAAAATGACCGTGTGTAGTTAATCTCCACAGTGCGTGTGCCGTGGCTGTTCACTGTGTTTTACTCACTACCATTCAGGAACCTGCTGATTTTATTTTCTAGTCATATTATGCTTCAGTAAACCAGAAATATTAACATTTTACCTTTAAGAAAAAATAAATTCCATATGCATTTCTTAGTGTGCTCTTCAAAAGTGTTATGTGTAACGCACCTCTCAGACTTTGTGAAGTTGGAGGGATCCTTTCTCAGGTAGTGAGGCAGTCCAAGCAACACTGCAGCTCTGCTCTTCTGGTTGGAAGTCTATAACACAGAAGAACAGTAAAGGAAGTCACACTGTGTCCCAACTGTGGCAATCAAGACCTGAAGATGGAATGTAAGCATGCTTGTGTAGGTTATTTTTGACAGGATAAGTAACAATAAGGTGAATAACAAAATACACAGGAGAAAAACACCTCAAACAAACTAAAGTCTGTCTGTCACTGCTCTAGCCGCGCTGTAAACACAGCTGGTGGACCTAAGCATCCGCAACCAGAACGTGATTTGAGCACCGATTGAGAACACACACGCAACTGAGCCGGCAGACATTTGTTAGTTTCTGATAATCACAAGGTAACATCGCCCCACGCTTACAAGTGATGTCACAACTTCAATCTCTGTTCAGTGGTGAGAAAGAATTTGATTAAGATCAGACTATCCTTACTTGAACATCAAGGGACTGAAGCAGACTGTGAAGCTTGGTCCTGCTGCTGGCTCACACTCTGTACAACTCCAGCAGTGTTGGAAAATACTTGTCAAGTCCATCTAAGAAAGACTGGTGGAGATCAACAGAAACCAGAACTCTGCAGCAATCTGCAAAGAGAACAAGAAACTTCATCCAACAGGGGACAGGACAGGCTGCTCCAGACCACTCAATATGACCTCCAGCCCTGTAAAGAAAACAAGTCAATGTCAGATTGATATCTCCATATCTTGTGTAATTTCAGTCAAATCCACAATGTCATCCACAGCAAATACAGAATTACTGTTAATAAACTAAATTCAGCCTTTTAACAAATAAACCATCACTGACTAATATCATGCAGGGATAGACAATAAGTGAGAGCATTTTATCTTAATATCAGCATAGATTCATTTAAACATCAATGCACTGACAAAGAGTGAAGCTTTGTAATGCAGCAGTAAACACATTGTTTTATATTATATCCATGTTAAGCTATCTGTTGATAAGCTTGCTAGATAAACAGTGGCTCTGTCCCAAATGGAAGAAAACATATTTTTGGTAGCATTTCTTGGTAGGAAGTGAAACTTTTCACATTTTAGGTTGTCTCAAATGTATAGGATCCATAGAAAGCATCCTTTCAAGGGACCTAATTTTAGCCAATTTTGAGGGAAGCATGCCATGGTTCCTTTAGCAACTCTGATGTCCCATAAAATATTGCGACCCTGGGGGAAGAATTCATATTCTTCACTGTAGTGCAGTCAGTTGTTTCTAGAAAATTAATAAAATCGCAGCAGATGTTTTCCTCGTTGCCCCGGACTGGTTAACGTTCCCCAGCTGGTTACCGGTCGGTAACAAATCGGTAACTTAATCAGTGAGGGGCAAGGAGGAAAATGTTCTGAACACAAATCAATGAGGAAAGAGTTAGCTAGCTAGCTATAAATAATATGAGGATTTGGCAACAATTTTAACATTAGGTAGGATGGCATTGCATGTTGTAACTTACAAAAATATTTACCTGAAATGATTTGCTCTGTCTTGCTGTCCTCTCAAACTGCAATGATCCTTTTTTCTGGATGATGCATGTGGAGCAGGAGGGTATGTCCGTGTGGGCGTGTGTGGGTTGTCCAAGGCAGTTTTGCAGGGGCTACTACTCACACTTAATTGAGTCAACTCAGCAATTTAAGTTACCTGGACAGTTCTGATTTGACTGATGAGTTGACCACATTAAAACTTAAAATTTCAAGTAGGCCCAATGTTTTAGTCATTTTTAGTTGAACTGACTAAGGAAAAAGAATTGAGGTAACTAAAAGCCCAAATTCGTTTTTACAGTGTGGAAGAGAAAGTGTTGTTTCATATCAAGGACATTAACCAATCAGAATGCGTACTCTGTGTGTTTGTCCATGTGCTTGTGTCTACTTGTGTGTTGAGTGTTTATGTGTGTGTATGGGTGATGATGGAGCATGGCTATTCAATTTTATTTTTAGAAAATAGAAAACGAGAGAAAAATCCTGGACAGTGTTCCTTTAAAGTAATAATATGTAACATTTTCATATAAATGAACATTTTTGCTATAACACAATAGTGATTCAACACATACCCACTTCATGTAAGCTTTTCTTTTGCTGTTTCTGAACACTCTGCGTCAGGCAGGTCTTTCCCGGGGAAAATCCTGCACACACAAAGTGACATGTTTTACGATTCTAGCAGCAGCAAGAGTGGTTTCCTTGGAATAAATAGAAGAAGAACTGGGTAGTTAGCATGAGCAGCGATAGCCACCGTGGCTGAACAGACAAAGAAAAGAGCGCCACCTACAGAAACTCAAACTGCATGAACAGGAAATCCAAGGAAAAAGACGTCACAGTACTGGACATACTGTTTGACTGACAGGTGATCCGTGGGAAAACAAAAAAGAAACACCACAGCAATGAGCACTTAGCTGTGGTGGGGAATAACAGAGTGTACAGAGTCTCATCCTAATCTCTGGCATCTGGTCTCCCTTCACCCTTTCAACTTTCCCTCTTCCTCTCCTCTACCTCTCTCTTTTCCTGCACAGACCCCCCCTCTATGTTTTGCTCACCTTTTCTTAT
The DNA here is from genome assembly GCF_046629955.1 of Centroberyx affinis. Lineage (NCBI taxonomy): Eukaryota > Metazoa > Chordata > Actinopteri > Beryciformes > Berycidae > Centroberyx > Centroberyx affinis. The sequence continues at coordinate 156,782 of NW_027280036.1, forward strand.
CCCTCTCTCTCCCTCCACATCCTCTCCTTTCTCTCTCTCTCTCGCTCTCTCCTTCTGGCCCCCTCTCTGCTATGTCTCTGTCGATCTATCCTTCTGTTAATTAATTCTAATCAAGTCATCTATCAAGGACTCCTCTTTTCTCAACACCACGACATAAATCACTCTCTGTACAAGACGCCGTTCCTCTTTCTCCCTCTCTCTTGCTCCCTCTTCTCTCTCTCTCTCTCTCCACTATGAACAGAAGATACTCTCTGTCTCTCCTCTCTCCAGACTAGGCTTTAATTGCATGATTGAGAAAGTGTAGCACCACTCTATAAAAGCCTGTCTGTGTGTCTGCGTCAAATGGCCGCTCTCCGACTGACACCAGAGGGACCCCTTATAGCCTGCTGTGGTGAGACACACACACACACACGTACACACACACACACACACACATAGAACAAGCGACTTAAAACAGACACTTATTGTAAATGGGCCTCATTGGTCTCTGAAGACGTTGTTAACATGTCTGTGGGATGGTTCCCCTGCCAAGAGGGAACTTGATCCATCCCCGCATTTACCAAATTAATTTCTATTACAAGCTGTGACGGACTAACACTGTCCAAATTAGGAATCATTTGGCCCCACAATACAGCCAGCGCAATAATAATTTCACTAATAAATGGACAATATTGAAGGATACTAATTGAAATCAGCATCAAACTAACTGATATGCCAGATAGGCCATTGTTTTGTTCAAATATCTTCCACTCTTGGATGCACAATGAGAATTACACCATTGCTCAAATAGCAGGCTTCGCCTTTTGTCTCGGGTCACAACACCATGTCCCTCTAAAGATGATGATGTAAACCTGATGTAATGAAATGTACAGGAGACGTCCAGACACATCTAAACAATGTATAAATAATAAATCTTGTTAGCCTTTACTCACAGGTTTAGATGTTCTCTGTGCACCAAATGATCAATGTCCTCTTATTATCCACATGTAGTCTCCCCAGTCCCATTTCCAATTCTCCCCTCCTCTCCCCAGGTCTTTCATGTTGCCCTCTGGGAGCCAAACAAAACATGGATTTCTACTGCAAATAAGGAGCATAAAGTACCATGTGATCAGTCATGAATTATTTGAACAATATTGATTTGTATAAATTGTTGCATTTCCCCTGAGTATGTGACCATAATGATGATAGCATCAGCATAGGGACTTGATGATAAAATACTCTTGCATTTTTGTAAAAAATCAAAGGGAAATGATTTCAAAAGGATGCAAGTAATTAATGAGTAGGTGTAACCTGGAAGAACAGACTGAAGCTTGGTAGAGAGAGAGAGAAAAAGAGAGAGAGACAGAGAGAGAGAGGAAAAGAGAGAGAGAGTGACAGAGAGAGAGGGAGAGAGAAAGAGAGAGAGAGAGAGAGAATGGTGGGGGAGTGTTTGATTTTGAAGCATTGTCAGTGGATTACTGTGTTTTCCCTGCAAATCTGCACTGCATTTAAGGGTATAATGTCAATTTCATGCCTTTTTTCCATTGGAGGCCCCGGTGCCCTGTGGGTAGATAGCAGTTAGAGAATACACAGGGAAAAATAACAATCCAAAAAGGAGACCCAACATATTCCCAAAACATCCCAGCCTAGTGTGAGCTAATGTTCAGCAGATTGTGGCATTTTCATGTTGAATTCTTTTGCCCTAAAAGCCTGATTTAGATGGCAGACGAGGCTTTTGAACACAGAACAGCCTGTATTCTCCATGGACCGGGACTGCAGCACTGGAAGAGGACCTAAATGAAGGCACCAGACAATGTAGCAACCATGAAATCCTTGCACCCCGCAGACAAGCTAGAGGACTCTGATAAACAAACACTTAATCACTGTCATTAACATGACTGGAGGTTAAATCACACTTCCTGGTAGGAAAAGATCCGATTTTCAACCGAGGGATGAATCAAATCTTCTGTTCCTGTATTGGGCCACATTTATACAGCACTATCACAGTGCTGAATCAGATTCAAGTATACCACTTTATTGCATTTTCGCTGGTCCCCCGTCCCTATAGTACAAGATGATGATATTTGGAGATGAGCGAGGCTCTAAAAGAATCTTTATGGTCATGGAAATTATATTAGAAGCTGGAGCAGCAGTAGTTGCTTTTTAAGTTGTATTTTTTTAAAACTCACTCCCCTCTCTTGGGGCCAAGTATAACATTTAGAGAATCAGATCTGTCATATATTATGATTTGACTGAATCATGGTGCAGAGAGATGAAGATGGGTGTATGCAAAAGGCACAAATCTCACACGCGCACACACACACACACACACACACACACACACACATACAGCTAATTCATTATATCCTAAACCAAGCCATTTTTTTTTTTTTTACAAAAACGTATGATGCAGTGATTTGCAAAAGAATTCTTAGCCTTATTTAACCCCCACAATTTGAGTAACTAATCATTACGATTTAGTTAATGACTACCCCCTTCGACAAAAAAAAAAAAAAAAAAAAATCTTGGCAAACTTCCAGAAGCTCAGATCTGCATTTAGGCTCATCCATCCCTTCACACATGAGGGATTAGTCTGGCAGAGGGAACAGGTTCAAACACTGTTGTGGCATTTGTTGGAGTGAGGCCTTGGATCGGACGCTCTCTGCTCTCCCTTCCCCTCCTTGCTGGCCTGGATACTGGCAGGACCCTGCTACAGAACCAGGGGGATTCAAGCCTTCAGACTGGCTACAGAGCTCGACCAGCCCTGAACAGCTCTCCAGCTCTCCAGCTCTCCAGCTCTCCAGCTCTCCTGAATCCTCATACTTAGCACGCTATTTGGAAGTGCAAGTCTGATGTATGATCAGTGGGGGCAACATTGTCCTAATTCACTCAACACCTTCCTTTGCTATCTCTCTCTCTCTCTCTCTCTCTCTCTCTCTCTCTATCTTCCTCTTCCTCCTTCTCTCCCCCCCCCCTCTCTGTCTCTGTCGGTCTCTCTGCTCTCTTCCAGGCAGCGCAGACTCATTTAAGGCTGCTGATGTCTTGATATTGTTCCAAAGCCCATCACAAGCAGGTAGAGAAGGAATTCTTCAGCACATAATTAGCACTAAATGGAGGATCAGGACATGATTAGGTTTATGGGCAGTAAACGACTGCGCTTGTCATCTCCCCCAACTCATTAGTGAATGTGTTTTAGCTGTGCCTAATTACCTGTAAAGTAACAGTTTTCTACCTGCAGCCATGTGAAATTCTACTTAGCACATATGTTCAGTAGATTGAATTAAGTGAAAAAATGTAGAACTCAGCTGCTTTATTTTTCCTCTGCAGATAATATTGCCTTGATTGTTCAAATAATTAAGTGTATCACTTAAGTGCCATGGGGGACTATGAGCATATACTATTAACACTATGCTATATAAATGCATAGGGCTCTGCTGTATAGTTATGGTAGAGAGAGACTGCATTGATCAAAGCTGCTGTTCAGCAGCAACTAATACAGAAAGACATTTAGAGCAAGTTATGTTCATAGAGATGAAGAAATTACAGAAATATTAGTTTTCTCTCCTAATCCCTGCAGAAAATTCATTAACTGTTTTACATCTACTAAATGATACTATATTATATGGTAAATAGGGAATTACCAAAAAGGAATTGTATTATGTTATAGTATTGTGGTATTATTATTACTATCAATATCAATAATAATAATAATAGTAATGATTAAATGTATAATAATAATAACAACAATAATAATTATAATAATATTATTATAATAATACCATTTTAGTTCATCATTTGCCATTTTAACTTTGATTTTATGATTATTATTATTATTATTGTTTTTTATTTTACCTTAAACAGGGACATTTATAACAGGTCAAACCTTTCTGTGAGAGTTTATTGTATACTGGTCCTGGACTGGTCTTATGGTCTGCCACACTGGTTAGAATAATAATAATAATGATGATAAATAAATATCTAAATAATAAAATTAAATACCAGGCCTTTCCTAGCGAGCACATGTGCAGCGAGGGAGGGCGGGGTGTTGAAATCGTTGGCAATGAACGGCAAGTGAAAATATGATTGAGGCCCCTTTAAGAATGTTTGGCCACTAAACTATAGCGACACCAGCGTTGGTGCGTAAAGAGCATCCCTCCTGGATTTATTCTGGTATCCTCCAGGCTGCTGCTGATTGGACACCGCATGTGGTGCCTCGTGTCAATGAGATTACGCGCAGTCATTTTCAAACGTTTAGAATCAAAGGTTATGCTTTGAAATCTACAATTAAAATTTCCCCAATGTATAATAAACAAAAAAATGCAAGGTTAACTGGATGGTGCATGATGCTATACATTGCCTCATTTTAATAAGGCGCTCGTCATTCATTTCTAAAATGTAGTACCCAGGCCTTCTATGTCTATTTTTCTTATTTTGGTGAAACATTTCGCAACACTTTAGCCTAATACATGTAATCTGGTGTTGGAAAGTTAATTCCAAATGCAAAACAGCAGCAGTTTATTTATTCAAACTTGACAATAAATATAATTTGAGGCACAATAGACATTTGATTCATTTCCCCCATTGGGTGACAGAATCTGTTTATTGTTCTCTGACAGATTGGGCAACGCTACACACTTGTGCTATTTGTGATCAAATACGCTCATGTATCAAATATTGGTGTATTCTAAAATGTGCGTTAAAATGACCATACGATAAATAAAGACAGCAGATCTCTTGTTCAGAGGCCAGCCTAAAATGGGACATGCAGAGGCCGTGCGTAAAAGTTGGATACATTATTTTATTATATTTTTAGGAAGCCCTAAGTGGATTATTTCGTTGCTGGCCACACACACGCGCCTTTTGTAAACGCCAGTTTATTGTAGAATGATACTTATTATCGAGGCACACGACCGGGAGCGCAGATTTGCGTCTTAAAGAGGATTTAGGTCCATTAACAACAAAAGGCGCAGTTCATGGCACAAGGGAGAGACCTCAACTTGTGCGTCAGCCGCAGTGATGTGAAGCGGGGTTACTGATAAATGGAGAGACATCAAACCGAGTCATTAGAGAGCTGAGATATGAGGCTTTCACAGTGGCGGGCCGCTCAGGCCGGCAGACCCAGGGGATAACACTCCTCTCCCGGCCTTTTGTGTTTGTGTGCTGGACTGATGCACGACTTAGATAACGTTAAGCCATTATGGGCTCACTTATTCCCATGAAAATCCTGTAAATAGAGGGAACATTTTTTCACTGGTGATATCTATTGATTTGCAGCCTATATTTGTAACCGGAACCCACATATGATTTCTGGTAAATATCCCAAAGGGACTCGAATTTTAAAAGAGAGCAATATTAATTACAATATGAGGCCACGATTATTTATTTGTTGGATGTAAGTGGTTTGGCTACCTTCCCTCGTGTTTCCAAGTTTGCGTCTTGATTCATTTGAAATATACATGAAGAGGTCTTGTAGCAGGAATTCGTTGCTCTGCTGAAAATAAACCGCTTTCAAACCCCAAGAAATTAGACATTCGCCTCCACTGAAATTAACGTTCACACAACGTGTTGGGCCAAAAGGTTACAGCCTAATTAAAATTTACTAACTCACATCAAATAAAAGTTAGGCCTGTTCTGATGCTTCAAAATAGTTATGTTGGAACGAGTCAATGTATTTGCAATAAATACCACTTTTTAACACTTGACTTTTAATGCTCATACTTTCTGATTCCTGCGTTTTGGTAAAATTACGGCTTAGAAGTAAATTTATTAGTCCAATTAGTTGAAGGTAACCTGGTCGAGGTCTTTCGTACATCGATTAGCTTTCAATTATATTTGTCAACTCAACAAACATCAAAAAGAATGGGACAATGCCAGAAACTCTGCATTGGTATCGCATAATCGCGTTAATTAAATTTTCGCCGAATTAATTAGGCTACATATAACAGCATACTGCTTTCTCGCACGGGCAAGGCACCGTAGGCATTTTAATGACCCCGTAATTCAATTAACCGCCTCCATCACAGCTCCATCATTGATTTCTGGGAAAAAAAAAAAAAAAGCTGCTGAAAGTTGAATTCTGCAAACTCGAGCTGGCCTGTAATTGCTCAAGACACAGAGATGGGGGGGTGGGGGGGCTGGGCTGAGGTGGCCGTGTATAAATAGTGTGCTCTCAAATACACAGTCACAACAGCAGGAGTGATCTCACCTCTTCTCCACCCCTTCTATCTATCGCTGCCATCTCCAAAAAAGAGCGCACCGAGAGCAGACTTGTAGAGACGGTAAGGTACTGATCATTCACGGTGGATTTCCCCGTTCAGGACCACTACTGACCGCCCGACCGACCGACCGATCGACCATGGAAGAACTTACGGCATTCGTGTCGAAATCTTTCGATCAGAAAACCAAGGAGAGCAGCAAAGAGAGTATCACGTACAGGGAAGTTTTGGAGAGCGGCTTGGCCCGGGCGAGGGAGCTGGGCAGCCCGGAGACAAACCTGCAGGACATAACGGACAGCAACCACTGTCCGGTGCATCTGTTCAAGGAGCACGTAGAGCTGGAAAAGGAGAAACTGAAGGAGTTTAATGTTTCGAGGGCTGCAGAGGGTAAGGGTTTATCTTTTTTCATAAAATGCCCCGTTTTGTGTCGGGAAAATGTCTCAAGTGCAGCTGTCTTGTATCGGGAGCGACGTTTTTACAAATCCGTGTGCAGGAAGAGTTGAATTGCATAACGGCACCCGTTTTCACTTCATCTAGGTTCCATAACACACCGCATTTCCATCTGTTATTGCAATGATTATTTTATTTAGCAGGAGGTGGGCCCACAGCCTGGCCATCGTCTGAACTATTTGCTGATTGTTTTGAGACAGTCAGTCCATTCTCTAACGAAAAATCACTATAGTATTTCCTATAATATTCCTATAATAGTGCCTTTAAGCGTGTCTATGATACTCAATAGTGAGTTTATAGTGATCTCATCGTACTTAATGCTCTATTTTTATCTCGCGTGTTATTACTATAATATTCCTATAATATTCTTAAGGGACCCAATAGTAAGTTTATAGAGACCTTATTGTACTTCATTGTATTTTCCGCCCCTCTTATGGTATTTTATATATTCTGTGTGGTATTTCCTCACCCACACTATCTTATAGGCTATTTTAAAGTTTTTCTGTGATACTATTGTAATGTAGTGTCATAAAATGTATTGTAGTATTGCTATAATTATTTTTCGTAAATGATACAGCCCTTATCTTCTCATTACAGCTGTTAAATCGCTGTAACCTGACAAATGACACTGAAAACATTTCAAAACGCTTGTCCTGTACTAAACACTGTTGCCAAAGTACAGTGAAAAGCAGGGCAGGCCTACTTTCAGTTCTACCACTCTCAACAGTCAGCTTACTATAGGATACAGTGAGCAGATTTTTACAATAGGCGTGTGTGTCAGATATGACATGGCCATCATTAATGTTAATCTCAATGTATTTATTATAAAAAAGTCAGCATTATGCTGCGTTATTCTGCATTATACTTTTCCCTAATAACACTTGTCACGGATAGCCTGATAGGATAGGACACCCAGCCTTTTGATCTGGAGAACTACGTTGATATAAAACGGGATTCAATAGTGAAAAATTATGATTTTCATGTCAGTAAACTACAAACAGTAATTGCGACGAAATAGGCCAGTAAACATAACATTTGTCAAGACTGTTACTAATAATAACAATGATAATATGGCTACACAATACTACTGACTTCCCTTGCAGCGTATTCATTTGTGTGAAATAGCCTACAGACTTTTCTCAACTTTTAATGAAAAAAAATGTTGTCAGGATTGCTGGCTGGGGAAAATGTTAAGGCTTGTCACTTTTTATATGCAGCCTGAAGTACTAAAGGTTTTACAAAGGCGGTTAATTAGGCCTAAATCTTCTCGATTTAGCCTCGGCTTAATTCTCTGCTCTTTAAATCGCTTATTAGGCTTACACGCACAATGTATTGAATGATTTCCTTTCTTTATGGGACTGACATGAGTGCAGTGACTTATGGATGTTAGAAATTCAGCCACAGGCCTCTCTCTAAAGAAATAGGCTGTGTAATAATATGTATATTGCTGCCATATAACCAGGCCTTAGGCTCATGTCAAGGCCCAGGGTAGGCTGTAGTAGTCCAGTGCAATGTGTGTGTGTGTGTGTGTGGGAGGGAGAGAGAAACACACAGAGAAAAAGAGAGAGTGTGCATGTGTGTGTGTGTGTGTGTGTGTGTGTGTGTGTGTGTGTATGCGTGTATGCGACTGCTTCAGGAGTGTACATAGGCCTAAATGCCTGTAAGTAAACTTTTTCCTTTTTTAAAACGTGGGCCATTTAACAGGGATATACGAGTGCAAGGAGAAAAAGGAGGACGTGAAGTCGGAAGACGAGGATGCACAGAGCAAACTGAAGCAGCGGAGGAGCCGCACTAACTTCACCTTGGAGCAGCTGAACGAGCTCGAGCGGCTGTTCGACGAGACGCACTACCCCGACGCCTTCATGCGCGAGGAGCTGAGCCAGCGGCTGGGCTTGTCGGAGGCCAGAGTGCAGGTAAGGAGAATAAATTCACTCCGCGTTACCTGTCACGGTACGGGAGTTAAAACGGTGCTGCTGTGTGCGCAACCCATCACAATAGTAAGGGAGCTGTTAATATTCCTATAGGGACTGGTAGTGTGTCTGTGGGTCTCAGTAGTGAGTTTATAGTGACCTTATCGTACTGTATGGCATTTTTATAATCTCCTATGGTATTAGTAGCGATAATATTCCTATAGGGACTTATAGTTTTGCTGTGATATCTGTATAGTATCCTTCTAAAATGTATTGTAGGATTGGGTGAAATGTCCAGTGACACTGACCTGCTTTGTGGTTTTATGGAAGTTGAGTTAGGTTAAGATCCAGTCAGTGCTTGATATATTTTAGGGTCACACATTGCCTTGGTGAAAAACAAAAATCAAAGGAACACAACATTAGAAACCCAGCCTTATTATTGACGCTATAATGCGCCATATGAAGGAGACAAAAATCTCCCAAACTTCATAGACCTAGCTGAAAATCCCAAAGCAATTAACACGTACAATATTTTGGGGAAATATTTAATTTCATTTTACACCAATGCTGGATTTTTTTTTCTTGTATTTTTTTCTTCGTCTTGTATTTTTACCCACGCAATAGGCCTAGGGGCTGTCATTATATTGATTTAAATGCCATGGTTTGCCCACCATGCTCTCAAAATACTACAACTAATGTTTTCGAGCTTAAATTGTTCATATTATGTTATTGCGTGAGCCACTCTTAATGACGTGTTTATGGGCTGCCATAAAGTGCATGTAAAGCTTGTTTTCGTGATGCAGTGACGAAAACAAATAGGCCTAATGCAATATGCAGAAGTGAAAAAGTGTCAGAGCCTAGTCTACAGGCCAGATGACCTTACAACCCAGTGGGTTTAAAGGTGCGACGGTCAGCAGTGTTATCGAAGCATGAAAATTATAGATTGAACAACAATAGCCTTTCTAATGAAAAAAACACTAGGCCTATAATATTCCTATAATATTCCTATTGGGACTTGTAGTTTGTCTGTGGTAGTCAATAGTGAGTTTATAGCGACCTCATATTAATTTATGGTTTTAATCCCCTGTGGTATCATTATAATATTCCTGTAGGGACTTAGTTTTGCTGTGATATTTGTATGGTATTCTTCTAAAAATTTAACGTGGGATTACTGTAGCCTAGTTCTTATTCATAAGGGCTATACGGATTTGTAGGCCCACAGTTTAAAAATAATATCACCTAGTTTGCTGAATAATATGTAACTCATTATGTCAAATAGTATAATCATACTTACATAGCCTACATAAAATATATTAAAATAATTCGATAAGGTGAAAACTAAAAAATAATTAAACTGTCTACAATCCAATAGACGTTGATCCACTATTATTAAACAAGTGAGCAGTGTGTCACCTGGGCTGAAAGCCTGTGCTGAAGTTCCAGTTGGAAAAGTGTTAAGAGGCCTTTACCCTTACGATTAGAAGAGCTGGCTATGTGTCTTAGAAAAAAAAAAAAAAAAAAAAAATCCCAACACATGATTAAAATTAATGAAGAGCTTGAATGGCTGCTTCAGGGGACGCGCTCTTATGTCAACTCGTATCCCTCCTCATTTTCTTTGTAATATCTGCCATTGGGTTGATGTACTGTCCCCATAAAAACACATTAGAAATAACTCAATTCTGTCGCAACTCTGCTGCTGTTCAGCTATCTAATCGGATGAATAAGACACATCATAAAGGTTTATAAGCCCACCGACTACCATTTTGAGCAGAACATTGCCGAGTAGACTGACAATACGCATAATGCAGGGTGATATTAGAATTAAGACTAATAAAAGGTATAACACAATAAATAAAACAATTTCTATAATATTGGGTACTATCACAATCAGGACTAATAGAGTATAATCTATGTATAACACTGATATAGAGTAACATGTTGGGACGTTTAATCAGGTTGTGCAATACAATGTAATGTAAAGAAAGACACTTTCTCTGATCAAAAGGGCTGTCAATCCACAGGCCTGGAAACCCTTGATGGGATCTTCTCGTCAAAGAAAGCATTTGAAAAAGCCTTTTTCTTTTCTCGCTACTTTCGGAAGACCAGGCACATGTTTTCGATCTTAACACCAGATCTATTGAAAGTGAATTGCAAGGCTGATGGAGGGTCTGAACCTGCGCTCCGAGCAGCTGTCAATGAATCTAATTGAAAGTTATGAGAGCTTGGTGAGGAGCAGGCAGTAATTCAATTAGGACTAATATCTTTCGGTTTCTGGCGGGGTGCTAAATTAAATGTCATTATTCACTGTCTCTAATAAAAAATCAAAAAGGAAATGAGATTAGGGTATTTGTGAAGCGCATCATTGAGTGGCCCTTAATGAAGAAATAACTGTCTGAACCAGTGTAGTTCACTTTGCTTAACATACTGGCACGTAATTGGAATTGATCCCGGGCCGTCTAATATTAGCCTTGATTTATCTGAAGGTTTACTGTGTGTCGATGCAAAAACACCTGGGATTTTCATAAACACCTTTTCTACCATTATTTATTGCTGTAAAGCGGATAACTAACCGCAGCCTATAGATGACTGCTAATTAATAAAGGCCTATTGTGGGCCTTAATTTATTATAATTATTATTATTATTATTATTATTATTATTATTAATAATAATAATAATAATAATAATAATAATAATAAAAAAAGAAAAATAGGTTTGGTCTACAATAAATTGTGAAGAAAAAAGAAAAGAAAAAAAGGTGCTGAAAACTATCACGAGGTCATACACCCTAACGAAAAAACACTGTAACAATCCTATAATTCCTATAGGGATTTATAGTTTGTCTATGGTAATCAGTAGTGAGATTATAGTGACCTTATAGTAATTTATGTTTTTTCATCCTCTGAGGTATCACTATAATATTCATGTAACATTCCTATGCTATGATATTAGTATCCTTCTGAAAGTGATATCAGATGACCATACTACTTGTTCATTTGGTCACTTTGGCTCTTGCGCGTGCTGGTCTTTGTCAATAATGTACAGTCTACTTTATCGACTAGGGTGTTATTGCAGTCCCATCGACACAATGTTGAACGACGGTCTCGCAGCTTAAAATGGCTCCTCGGCACCTTGAGTCATCAGTCTGCGCCCTTCGTGGTCCGACTAGTCGCTAATTTCGCAACTGTAAATGATAATCATTCAGGGGTCGGAGGGGAGAGGAGATAATGTTATTCACCAAGGCAAATTAGGTTGATGATGATTAACAATAGGCCGTAGCCTGCAGCCTCGGCTTCAAAGCCAGTCAGCAAATTGGAAGGTGGTTAACGGAGTTTTTTTTTTTTGTTTTTTTCTTTCCCACCCAAACGAAATATCACTGCAGTAGTCCTATAATGTTCCTATAGGGACTTATATGTGTCTGTGGCACTCAATGGTGCGTTTGTAGTGAATTTATCGTACTTGATGGTATTTTTTTATCTACTATAACACTGCCCATAATAATAATTCGTACAATATTCTATAAGGACTTCTTGTGTGCCTGTGATACTCAATTGTGAGTTTATAGCGACCATATTACCGTATTATGGTGTTTTTTTTCCCCTTATCTCATTATGATATTAGCCTAGATTTTCTGTGGTATAATTTTTTGACCTACAGCTGCATATTTTAAAATTTGTACGTCTTATTTGCATGCTATCCCTCTAATCTTTTTTCTAATATGATTTCTATACTGAATTTTAGTAAAATGAAAAGAATCTTTACGGCTAAAAGATAATTTAAGATTTATTCAGATGTAGGCCTAGTTTTGTAGGCTACAGGCTATGTACTGATGGGTCTTTTTATAGATTACAAATGAGTAGCCTGTTTATAAATTCTAATATTAATAACAAAATTATGTGACAATGAATATGATATCAATGATGGATATAAGTGATCGTTTTTTAGCTGAAATTTTTGATTTATTATTTAGTAGATGACTAATAGTTTACATCTACAATTTCAATTACAGGTTTGGTTTCAAAACAGAAGAGCAAAATGTCGAAAACAAGAAAACCAGATGCACAAAGGTAAATGTGACTTCCACTAACCTTTTGAATGACCTTATTTGTAATTGTTTTTCTTTGTTTTTCTTCTTCTTCTTTTTTTTTTTTTTTTTTTTTTTTTGCTTTGGCTTTTACATTTTCATAGCATTTGGTCTTGAATTTGGATTTCACGAATGTATGTTGTTTGTAAAACCCAACATTCCTCTTCACTATTTTTAACTGCATGTGGAAATTTGTGACCTGCTGCCTCCTGATCTCACATAACAACAACTGTCTGGCTGTCTGACAGACATCTCTCCCTTCTCTCCAGGTGTTATTCTGGGCACTGCTAGTCACCTTGACGCGTGCAGAGTAGCACCCTATGTCAATATGGGTGCCCTCCGGATGCCCTTCCAACAGGTAGGCCACGTCCTTATGTCCATATAAGTGGGGGTTGACAAGGCTTGAAATTTAGACATATCTAATCAGTGAGCAGGTTTGAGAGCGGCTGATTAGAGTTGAGGCTGAATTAAGTGTATCAAAGATCAATATGTAGGCTAGGTTGCATAATTTCACAGCAAAAGATGATTATTCAGCATCTTGTAGTGCAGGGGTGAACACTGAGAAATCCATAACAGCGGGTGGAATGAGTGAACAGTTTGGTGAACAGTTTGGAGCCACATGATGTGACTCTGTGTGTGTGTGTAGCTGGTTGTATGGGTGCGTTGGTGGAGGCACATTAGGCCTTCTAAATGTATAAATTCACATTAACCTATAGGCCTCGTGCAGCTATCATATGCGGTAGGATGAGAGACTCTGTGTGTGTGTGTGCGTGTATGTGTATGGAGGGGTTAGGGTGGGGGGTTGGGGTGGCTCAACCTCAGCGCACCTTTCACCTCCTGGCTGTGTGGAGCGGGTCAGGCAGGCGCGGCGTGAAGGGAGAGGAGAGGTGGACAGACATTTGATCTGCTGCTATCTGCTGTTGCGTCCCGGCCGCTGCGTTGTCTGCTTCACCCTTGTGAAAAGCGGCGGCCTAATTAAGCCAACAGTGCGGCAGGCGCGAGCACATAAAAGAGATGATGAAAGCGGGGAATGGAGTGGGCTCTGATGGATATTGCCGTTGAGCTGCGTTGGCAGGGGTGGAGGCATGAGGCCTGCATACTGAGAGAGGTTCACTATACAAGGTTGAGGCAGGCACTGGGCAGGGCACACACACACACACACACGCACACACACACGACATAGATATTACAATGCAACGCATGCACAAAAACAAGTAAATGGGCCAACCTGGTGGCTTGGTTAAGTGCATGCCATGTGACCGCAACATCCTGGACTTGAATCTGGCTCAAGACCTTTGTGGCATGTCATCCCCCCTCTCTCTCCCCCATCTTTCCTGCCTCTCTTCAATGTCAACTGTCAAATAAAGCAAGATACAAGCAACACACACACACTACACACACACACACACACACTACACACACATGTCAAATGTCCACCACCTGTTGTGTTAGGGACTGATCCGCTTCTGTCTTGTCCAGTAGAGAGAACAGCAACAGAGAGAATTAGTTCACAAATCAAGTTTCAAGAGGGAGTCGTTTGGTTTTCCATCAGTTCTTTGCATTTTAGTGAAACATTATGAAAGGGAAATTGGGGGAATATTCAGTCACAGTTGCAGCTTGTAATCTGTTGTTTGGTAAATGAAATGTGTGGAGAGGCCTCTTGTATGCAGCAGGTTTTGTTTGGGACTAATGTCATTGCAATGCTGAGCAGGTATGAATAGAACACTTAATGAAATATTCTCGCAAAAGGCATATAATGTGGTTCAGATTAATTTTCCCTTTCACTTTAACAACTTAAATTTGACTAATTTTCAGTGTTTTAGGCCATTTTGAAAGGGAGCAAAGTGAAAAATTAGCTGAAAGGTTTAGTCAAGGTAAAACTTTGACTATACGTTGCATGAAATGAAGTTCTATTTTGGTTGGATAAGAAAGCGTGAAGCACTCTAGTTTTCCTACTTCTTCCTGTGGTGTTTGAAACACATGAGAAATGGCAAGAGGCAGCTCAGTTCTCTCTCTGAAGTATGAGGATGCCTAATTTTCACCTACTTCTTATAAAATAATTGCCAAGAATGTGAAAACTGATATTCTATGCTCCTTATGACTTCTTTTTTCCCTTTGCTCAGGAATATGTCTGGATAAATATTTATAAATCCAAATATGTGAATATCTTTTTAGTGCAAAATTGTTTATTTATGCAATTGAATATATAATCAGGATAACAAGACGGTGCATATTTCCAAGGGTATAACGGAGTCCTCAGTCTGAATTAAACAAATCTGTTCGGGGTCCTAGAAAGACTTTGATTCTAGACTATTAAATTGGATGTGGTGTCTGAGCGCAATGTATGATTCATTAACTTTTAGAATAGCTGACATGAAAAAAGGGCTAAAGCTCAGAGTGTAGCCCTTAACTATTTTCTTAGAAAACACACTGTAAGCAACAGCTTTGAGGGGGTAAAACTTGAGGGGGAATTTAATAGTGTCAGACTGTGAAACCTAAATCCTCAACCCTCCTCACACACACGCACATGGCCTGAGGGGCTGGGACCGACTAACCCGGGCTTTGTGTTTGGCTGTCCTGCAGGTCCAAGCCCAGCTCCAGTTGGAGGGGGTCACCCACTCCCACCCCCACCTGCACCCTCACCTGGCCGCTCACGCTCCCTACCTGATGTTCCCGCCCCCTCCCTTTGGACTACCGATCGCGTCGCTGGCCGACTCGGCCTCGGCGGCGGCGGCAGTGGCGGCAGCTGCCAAAAGCAACAGCAAGAACTCGAGCATCGCCGACCTGCGACTCAAGGCAAGAAAACACACCGAGGCTCTGGGACTCTGACCCCACCGGGCTGCCCCTCCGCTCGCCTGATGCCCATAATCGCCTCTCACACAAGACTGAGCCTGTGAAAGGGCCATGACACTCACAGCTAAAACTAAACTAAACAAAAACACTGAGTGAGAATGAAAGAGAGAAACGCAGACAGAGCGGGGGGAGAGAGAGTGTGTGTGAGAGAGAAAGGGGGAGAACAGTGGAGGAAGAAAAAAAAAAGAAAGGAGGGAGCGAGAAAATTGTCACAAAACCAGCTGCCAAAACAAACCACTTGTAGAGAACGGTAATTAAATACCAATGAAATCACCTTTTACTTTTCGCCCAACAGGCAGGACTTCTGCGGGGCCAGTGGCTCAGTCCACTCCAGGCACAGATCACAACCCCAGGACCGTACAAACACATGTGGATGTCTGTCTGAGGGCCGGGCCGGCCGCTCAGACGAGAAGACGTTATAACAAAGCAAACGGGCAGGCAGCAGGCAGCAGCAGGGCCAAAACTAGAGCCTCACTGACGCCGATGGCCGCCGTGTTGACAGTGCAGAGGGTTGAGCATGGGGGGAACGAACAGACCCACACACCACCGAGGCATTGGAACGGCTCTCACCTTTACACCCCCCAACCCACCCCCCCCCTCCCCACCCCTCACAAAAAAAAACATAAACAAAAAAAAAAACGAATGAAAAAGAAAACATAAAATGGCCATATTCGTCTCCAACCACTGTGTTCCCTGCTGCTGCCAAGTGCATGAGTCCTAATGGAGGATAACAGACCTTTCTGGGGCTGGCCTCCATCCATACCTGACATAACGTTCAACAACAACTGTTTTTAACACTGCCATTCAACACGCCCACTACCCCAACCGCCCCCCCCCACACCCATAAAGTGAAAGGTCACCGGTCTCCATTCGGGTTTGATATCCCTATGCTATGGACTTGTGCTATAACAAAAAGCAACAAATCCTTTCTTCTTGGCTGAGGAGGGGAGAGACTTGTTACTCTGTGTGTTGCTGGGCATGTGTAAGCGAGACTTTGTTTTGCATTTCTCCTCACATTGTGCTCTCTCTTTCTTTATTCCTTTCTGTTTATTGTGCTGTATCCTGGGTAAAGAAGTGAAGATAGCCTTTGCACTTCAGGTCTTGTATGTGGGTGTTTACAAATGGCACTACAAGCAGATACTACTTTACTAATTGAGGGGGGATTTGATATCATCATGCTATCAGCAAAAGGACATTATCTTGGATAAAGGGTATAACTGCGTTTTTTTGTAATTCTGAAAATATGAAGAAAGCATCAGTTAAACTGAAATGCAATGGTGTGCAGTTTAAGTGCAATACTGTAAATAGGAAAAAAGTAAAAACAACTAGCAGTTAATCCTCAATGATAAAGAGACCCAATGATTTTCAGTCATTTTTCAAGCACTGATATCGTTGGAGTGTTGAATTTCTTTGCCAAACAAACCCGTTTTTCTAAGGCAGTGTATATTATGTTAAGTTTAAGAAAACTCATTCACAACCACGTGCCATATCCCACATAAACTCCTATGTATTCAAACAGTTTTGTATACATTAGGTACAGTTATTACTTGCTGAGGAAGACATGAGTGCATTTTTTGATGCTGCAGAAATGAACTGCTTAGGATCTGAAAAAAAATCTCTTCACTGCTCTACACATTAGAGAAGAACATGAAAATCCATTTACGATTTTGGCAAATGTTCATAACAAAAATCCACAAATTGGTATTGTAATCCAAACGAAGCAGTTGTTTTTCAGTATGATTAGCTTAATTCTGCATGTTACATGTGACATTTCATCGTTCATTTCCAAATAATTCAAACAGTATTTACAAATTGTTCCAGACAAATTAAGATAATTTGAGATGTTTTGAAATTCAAACATTATTTTGGGAACCTTTAAACACTGCTGTCGGAACTCCCTGAAATATGTAGATCCTAGAAAGGTCTACCGCTAACAGTTTCCAACCTTTTCTCTGTTAAAAAACCTCCATCTAGAATTGTTTATCTATGTCTCCATTTTAAATTAAACATATGGGTGTTTTATTTATTATTTTGTCTGAAAGTTTATGAAAGATGAAATAGTTGAACTACAAGTGTACATTTTTACATGGCTTTGCATTTATTTTTGTATGTTTTTTTAAGTGTTAAATTTGAATTAGGAGGTGTGGCTGTAGTGCATTGTTTGCCTAAAATGTAGCGTGTCCGAGTTTACAAACATTTCAGGGATGGTTGAATTTAACAATACTCCATGGAATTTGTTGTACCCATTGCAATTATTATCATTTCATATGCAAGCATGCCTAAACATGAATCATCATCGTACAGTTTATGTTTTCCCCTTTTGATTCACAAAATATGAATGTACATCTTGTACAAGTAAACTATCAATAAAGTTATAAATATTTGTACTCGAGTTTTAAAATACTTTTAGAACTTGTGTGCCGCACAACAGACTTTGTGTTATTATGGATGAAGCTATGCAAGGCTGCTGTGGAAACATATACTTGTCTTCTTCGTAATTCAGTATACACAAGAACACAAACAAGATTATAATCTTTGTAAATGACTTGGAAAGATAGCACTAAACACATTTTCAAGACAATAACGGTATTCCAGCGCTAGATCCCCTGCCCTCCTGTGCTGGTATATACTGTATGACCTGATGCAGATTCATGCTCTCTCTGTGTATCACACCATGTTGTGGCTGATGCTCAGCAGCTGTCTCACGGTGAACCTGTGGATCAATATCAATATCAGTCTAGGGCTGACATTCACGCAGACTCCATGTCAGCTAGCCCAGCTCATCACATCCAATCTGAGCCGCACACCAACAGAGAAAATTGAGCTGCTATAAAATCCAGATGCAGCGGCTCGGCACTATCCCCGAATCTGGAGCCCTACATTCTATATCTCTCTGTCTGCGTTAGTCAAAATGACAGAGATAGTATTGGTATGGAAAGTGGGACTGTAGCGTGGTCAAATAGAAGCAAGATGGCTGTAACCGGAGTGGGAAGCTTAAGGATTGAAGGAAAATGGTAGGCAAGCAAGAGATTTGAGGGATATATAGGACATCTAATCCTCTTTGAGCTCACTGCTTTCTTTCCAAAGAGCAATTTTTCTCCCTGTTTCAATGGCAATGATTAACTTTGAACAGATGATATGAGAAGGTCAATAGTTGGCGCATTTTCATGCGTGTACATCTGCATCTGAAATTATTGCCCCCCCTCACACACCCACACCCACACCACAAAACACACTTACACACTCCCTCCACTTGTTTTACCCGCACATACTAAATTTTGCACATTTATAATGGTAGGCCTCTTTTTCAAGTGTATTAGCTTCCTCTGGGAGCTTAAATCCAGATGTGTGTACACAAAGTAATTACAGCATGTGGTATAGTGCCCTATTGTCTGAACCCCATGCAGGAATTAGCCCAAATGGCGTCCTGTTGAGCGCTGTACCCCCTAGAAGGTCGCTGCACGTTTAATTTGTACCTCTTTGCTCATACATCAAGATTGAGTGATATAGTCGCAGACTGATGGCTCCGTATTTACCCAGTGACCCCTCTGGCTGGGGCCCGCTGGGCCAGGTCTGGAAATAACAGCATCCTTTTATGTGTACTAATAATTAGCTAGGCACACACAGCCATCCATCAATCTCCAATGAGCCATGGCTGCTTTGTCAACATGTTCAAGCACATAAAGCTATTTATGTTGGCCACGAGTAACAAATACACAATAACATAATAATAGTGGACTGGAGTGTGTGTGTGTGTGTATGTGTGTGGGGGGGTAGTAGTGGGGTGACATGGCTATAATTAAACCACGGCTGTGCAAAGTATTAAGATTACATCTGGGTCTGAATGTATTTATTGTTGATGAGCTTTTGCATCCCCTTGTGTGTGAATGTGTTGTTTTCAGAAGAGAATGAGGACACAATCCTTGTTGTCCCTGTTTATAGTTTCTTTCCTCTGGTGACCTGTGCTAGGATTCCCCAGAACATTCTCCTGCAGTAATTCCACATAAAACACTGTGATTTCATATGTACCACACGGTGGGACGGACTAAAACAAGCACATTTAATGAAGAGTTCAGTTAACAGTTGATTTGCTAGGGGTCTCCATCAGATTTTTCCTTATTGTGATCAACGTAGAGATCAACCGTGACTCATGCGCGGTCTGTCTGGTTTATAAAAGCATGAAGACGGATAGAAGCCGCAGAGTCCCAGAGGTTTCAGCCTCGGTGCAACGCCGCGCTAGCCTATCAGAGGTCAAGTGCTCAGGGGTCACGTGAAAATAGTTTTTTATCACATTTCATTCTCATAATCCTCTTTGAATGTCACACACAACTATGATCAGACGGAATGTGAGCTGTCGCAGCCTCAACATGAGGCTTGGCAAAGCTCTGGTAGTGGTGTGAAATGACAAAAGCTTAGTTAGGCCAGAGAAGACAGTGAATATCAATGTTTACCACGGCCGTGCTGCTGGGTCTACGACGACACGGTGTAAGAGCTTTTGTCAGGGTACATCACAATACTTTAAACCATCTATTGTAGTTTAGCTGAAAGTCGTTTGTGAACTAACTTTGTGGTTCTTAAATCCTAAGTAAATCCTGCTCTGGCAGCGTCAGTATGAGCTTGAAGTGAAGCCACCCAGAGAAACCTCAGCTGAAAACAATCGAGCTGAAGTGCTGAAGTCACTACGGTCGACCGTAGATCAAAGGCCGCCTTTCATCCCAGTTTGTTTGGGCTAGGCTTTGGTTTGCTTTGTTGGCTAATGCTCATAAATGTATCTGGAGTCATCGGCAGTGCAAAACTATATTAAAACTAACATCTTAAGTCCAGGTCAACATTTTGTATTTTTTGTGGTGAGAGTGGAAAGTGGCGAGAATTTCAACATTTGGAAGATTGCAGAAAAAAAAAAAAAATAAGTGGGGCATTAAGTTCACACTGACCAGCAATTTACACTAGACTCATTAGCATTTTATTTTCAGTTCAAGCATTCAGCTTCACTTGTGTTATGGTTGTCCAAATTAGTTATCTAATAAAAACATTAAGGTTTTCTGTTCTATTGCAATGTAATGTTCCATCAATTTGGAGTCATTACTATGTGCTATCAGCACCATCTATAAATATTGAGACTTAAGACTTTGGCTGGGGTTACTATATATGTTCTCCATATGTTCTGGCAAAAAGAAAATGTGATTTTAACGCTATAAGTTTTAGCAAGGCCTAACACTGCTTGGCTAAGAGATAACAGGTCACATTCTTTGCTCAACCTCCATCACTTATTTATTGCTTACATGTAATGAGATTTATTTTACTTTGGCAATCACTGCTGTAATTACATGGCTAAAAAGGAAAAATAAGAGATGCGCAGTATCTAATACTTGGTGGCTATGTTTAACTTCTATTTTGAGTTAAGTGTTTGGTTTGGGCTTGTAATCTCCTGGTTGGCTCTGGTTAGAGAAGGCTTCTCTCTTGCGGAGTGTCGTTGCAGCTCCATCCAGTGGGCTCAAAGTATTTCTGACCGGAGAGTTTCCCTGCTCTCCTCCTGCCCCTCTCTCTCTGTAGGAAGGGTCTGTTCAGGAGTAGTGAGCGGTATCGGCTTGAAGATGAGCAGAAATTATCCTGCTTTTAAACACTGTAAAAAAAGAAATCACCAAAAGAGCTTATGAGATTTATTTGAGTCAACTTATGTAGTTGTTTGAATATACAATCCTTATAATGCCTTATAATGCGTTACAGTATTTATTATGTTATAAGAACGCCTAATAAAGCATTCACTGAACTAAAGCTGAAATTACTTGAGATGACTAGAGATGGTATTAAGTGACTTAACTTAAAAAGTCAGTTTGTGACAAGAAATACATTTTTATATCTCATTTCTAGTCAGGGTTGTAAATCCACTTTTTTGAAGGTTTCAAAAAATTTTTATCAACTGAGAAAATTCATATACATAATAAATAATGTTTGGTGACAAGAAACTATTTTGCTTATATGAACATGTCAATAAGCAAACCACTAATTCACTCCCATGTTTTTAAAACACAAAAACTATGGTGGTTAAAGCAATTGGAGTTAGGTAATTTATCACATGCATAGTGTGTTCTGCCTGTTGTTTTGATTATTTTGTTTACTTGAAGTGAGATTTGGACCAGTATAATGAAGCTATGACTTTACAGTGAACGGCTGCTTCTGCTTCTTCTCACCTCATTGCATCACAGGCAGCCAATATGGTCGAGGTGTGAATAAATCAAATGCCTGTTTAATTAGCATACATAAATTAGAGGTAATAAATAAAATAGCTTGTATGCACATTTCCCAGCATACACTGCAGTTATTAACTGTTATTCAGTTTCTTTTGATTCGCTCAACAGATAGAGACCTGCTATTTATGTCTGGAAAATGAAATGAAGCTCATTTTGGGTGTAATAGTTCAAATACAGGTTGTGTGCGTGTACATTTTTAGTCTCTCATTAAGAGGTCGATGGACCGGCTTCAGAAAGTGTGACGACATTACAGACCAGAGTCTTGTCTCTCTGGACTCCAGCTTTTGCAGACAGTTGTCCATGTTAATAAACACTCTTTGAACTGTCCACAGTCATAGATAGCATATGAATTCTATTACCAAGTGGATTTAAAACATAAAATTGTTTGCTTTTGATAAAAATTGCATCCTTCTTCTTTCTTTTCTTTTTTCTTTTTCTTTTTTTTTTTTTTTTTTACAGTGAAACATGGAGGATAGGGTACAAAACTAAATAAACATTCAGCAGCAGTTTAATATCATAATTCATTTTGAAATGTCCTCCATTGAAGTGCTGAGTAACAAACACCTCACTTAGAGCTGTTTTGAAAAATGTGTTTCTCAAAATGTCAGAGCACTTTACTGGAGTCTTCTTCAAAGCTATTTTTAATTACACAGCTTCAAACAAGTATTTAGACAACAAATTTGCCCAGAGAAAATGATCATTGCATATTAATGTGATCAATAATCCCAACCAAACAGCAGTTTATTTCCAGCCAGGGTGCCAGCTTGTTTGTATGTGCCGCACTTCACTGCAGACTACAGACTCCATTTTTCCATATGCAGAACTAGTCGACACCAGTTAGCTAGTGAGCACAAACCATTTAGGTTATGTTAATATTTACAAATATTGAATCTAGACGGGTAAGCAAATATGATTAAGTTGAGAAATCGAAACAGCTGTCAACAGTAAACGTTAGCAAACTATCCCAACAGACCATCAGAGTAAATTCCAAGACTATTAGCTTCAGTTCGTTCGGATGGCCAGGAGGTCTCAAATTCACATTCCTCATCTCAGTGCGTGTTCCTCCGTCCTCAGTGAAGAGGCAGGTGGCCTGCGGTGACATTTTAACAGCGTTTGTCATGCGTTGTTGATAAAGCAGTCAAAGTGAGTGGATAAAGAGGATTGGCGAAGTTAGTCGATAAACACTTTGTTAGTGGGAGACAATGAAAAGAAAGGGAAAATCAAGCTCTCTTGTAAACGTTCGTTTTGCTACATCAAGCCTCCCTTATGGAAAACGTAATCGCTTTCAGTAATGTTGCACCAAATGAGGATTATGTTAAACGTTTCCAACAGGATAAGTGACTCGATCCTCCAGGTCTCTTTGTTTGGGTGTACAACTTCCAAACAGCGCAGAGCAACTTTCGACATCTGTATTTGCTGCTTAATATCACACTCAGTCACCCAGAGTGGTTTATGCTAATCTGGACTAAGGTGGAGCAAAGGTCGCTGGGATGATTTCTCCTTTTCAACACTCTCAGAAGATCTCTCAGAAGCTTTTTGTTTTGATGTGGCTCAGCAAAACATCTGTTTGACAGAGAATTAACTCTGATATATTTCCAAAGCCAGGGAAAGAGACTTTGCACTTTGTTTAAATATCCTGCTGGCAAGTAAGCCATCTTGGGTTGTAAGCATGAACCCATTTTTGTGTGATGTGGGGAAATTAAGGAATAACACTTGAACCATTCATTCTTTGATTCAAATCTGTTTTTCTAAATGCTCTTGGCCAAATTAGCCCATACTGTGAGCACTATTACATTTCCATGCATTGACAAATAAGGAAACTCACTAAAATATCTTTGGCCAGATTCCTGCCACTGTTGATATTGCGTGTATTATGAGTTTGTATGTTGCTTGAAGCACTTGTGATATTTTAAATGACTGTAATCTTTTTTGATTTTAACGTTTTATGTCTTTTTCTTTGCATGGTAATATTTCTGAGATGCACAGTAATCTCCTCTCCTCTCCTCTGCTCTCCTCTCCTCTCCTCCAGCTCATGTTACAAGCCGTCCCATAATGCATCTCATCTCGGCGAAAGATAATAACATCAAACTGCGTTGCTGTGTGTGTGTGTACATCAAACAATGAACCTCTCCCGTGCCTCTGGTCTCCGTAGACACGCACCGCGGGGGGGCTAGCAGGATTCCTCTCCCCCTCTCCTCTGCAGGGTGGCTGGGAGGGGTTTTTAGAAGAAGGAGCCTCACAGATTCGGGGCAATCAGACAGAGGGTGAATGTTAATGAAAAAGCAAACAGCCCACCACTGCAATTTGTGCTGGAAGCCATGTTAGAGCAATTGCCGCTGTGCCATACTCTGCTCTGTTCCCCCCGCAAACAAGGAACACTTTGGGGAAAATAATTATCTGCCATTTCCAGTCTGAGGGTCAAATGCATTTTGATGCAAATGAAAACAACTTCCGGTTTTGGAGTCTTGCTAATGATATTGCAAAATGCAAATATGATGCAGAAAACATTTTCCCTATGATCAAAACTATCTGATCACTGCGAGTCTGTTTGGAAGAGTGGGAAACAAACAGGCAACTTCATGCCAAGTTTCCGCTTCATGCCAAGTTTCGGCTCGGTTCTCAGACTAAACAGGGATTATAAGAGCTGCAGAAGGTTTATTGGGATTTTGAATTTCTAGTCTAACACAACACCCTGTGAGTTGAACAATGAGCATAGTGGGTCTTAAATAAGGAAGAAACAGTAAAGGTGAGTGTAAAGCTGAATTTCACCTCTACTTTCCTTCCATCAAGCAGGCGTTCAGTCATTGAGAATGAGTTATCCACTGCAAGTCCACAAAGGGATTTTAGTGGGGATTAACATTGGCCTAACAGATTAAGCTTTTGAGTCTCTGGTCTACTTTCTGAGGCCAACAGGTCAAACCTGACTGACTGAATTCCGATTTTTGTCCTCGGGGGAACTTTGCCATCTTGGTTGTAGGAAACGCCATTTACATAAAATATGGTCAGCGGCTCTCTGTGTGCAGTAAAAAAAAAAAAGACTGAAGCTTTCAGGACTACACATCAGCCTGATTTGTATTGGCATTCATTTCTAAAACTATGGCCAAGACCTCAAATAGACTTTGTTGGTAATACTGTAATGACCGCCTTTCCAGCAATTGTGCCTGTGACAGAAATTGCTGAGAGTTAGAAAGTTACAATGTCAATAACCTAACAATCATACTTTGAACATTCAAAGCTGTGTGTAGAAAGGGCCTCACTCAACAGAATTAACTGTATCGCCTTACAACATATGACCTTGCAGTAATTGTACCATTCCTCCTGTGTAAAGAAATGATTAGCTAATGCAACTAATGATTAGCTATGGATTCACTAAATCACAATGTGTCAACACGGTAAAAAGGCATTTAGAGAGTTGATTGATAAGACATAAAATTAAACACGCGGTTTGATGAAAGAATAGCCTGCGCTCCTTTATAAATTTGGGTCGGAAAACCGGCCTGCTTTTGTCACTTGAGGAGAGATTCATCGTGATCAGGAACACAATGAGGGCGAGTAATGTAACTAGTACAATAAGCCAACACAATGTGTAGCAAATTAATCACGCTTGGCCCAGGGCACGCTCTGGAAAAATGATCTCATTTGACCAGACGGGTCTGGGCTCGTCTCTAATCATATCATAGTGCAACACAAGTCTCCACAGTGTTTGTTCTGGTCATTATGAAAATAAAAACAGCAACTTCACCGTCAAATTTTAAAATGAGTGCTGGCTACTTCAGCTCTTGAATTCTTTGCATGAAATGGCACTGTTTTTGAGTGTTTTATCTAGCAATTCATATTGTTAATGGTTATGAATTATTTATTATTTTCCTCTTAATAGAAAACAGATGGATGGTAAAATTAACCTTGTCAGTTTGTGCTCAGATAATGATTTTATGCCACAGAAGACATCTGAACTTATTTAAGAATCATTTAAACTGAAAATACAACACTAAGATGGAATAATAATGAAATGTTTAATCTTTGAAATGATCTTTGGTCTCATATGCATACTACAATGATCTTACATAATTAAAAGCTAAATACTAATGTAAGGCATTGAAATTAAGAATCAATAAATCTACATTTGGATGTATTATTCATACTGCAGCATGCATATCGCACCGCATGTTTCCACATGACCTCATGACTCCATAGGCGATGAATCAGTTTGCACTGAGCCTTTAAGTCAGCGCTGGCGAGAGTTGAGCGAGGGTTTCTTATCTTCAGTCTACTACTGAGCACAGCGCATGTGGCATTATGAGATAAATATGAATATAAATGGGACAAAAGGCATTCAAGAAGGCTATGCAATCCCCATGACAGCCCACTGGGGTCATCTCCACCATGTAAAATAACAATATGTCATATACCCACATCTGACCTCTCACCCTGTAAGGATTTTATTGGTGAAGCGCTGTGCCTTAAGGGCAGCACCCAGGCTTTCACCACATACACCCTGCACAATAAGGTGAAGAATAGGAGAATATTTCATACGATAAAGGCAAATGGGTCTATAAATTGCCTGAGGGAACGCTACCTTTCCTGATTGCTGCCCATCTCTCTGTTTCCCAAATGCTTTACGGTCTTCTGACTGCTAATCAATAGCTACACATGCAGCCTCTCAGCTCGCACTGCTCTTTTATAGTATGCCTGAAGAATAGTTGTCAGTCAATGGCGGCTTTATAAATAGACATTAGGGTAAATGTGGATAGATAGATGCTTTCCCTGTCAACTGTGCGATGCCACAGCCCAAACTTTCAACTTTTGTTTCACAAGACACTACTGTACTCTCTCATTACAGGAGATACTGTAGTCTTCCACCAACTGTCTAACTTGATACTTGCTGCCAAAATGAGAACATAGAGAATCTGCTTTGGTTACACATAAAGTGACTATAAATCCGACAAATTCTTATCAATTAGCTGATATCAAATCAATTATTTTGATGGCAAGTAGCCAGTGCCGCCGTAAACAGAACAAACCCTACTCCTCAGCTTTGAAAAACTGGATTCTCTTTATGTTTACTGCTGTTTGCATGGACGCCCTCCGTTTCAGTCGCTGCAATGATAATCATCTATCCGCGAAAGATACATCAGTAAATGTAGCGAGGCTGGTGTTTGCTTTGAAGAGAACAGTGTACCTAATTACCCTTATTTACAGGACGTTTCTGTGTAAAACATCATATTATCTTCCTACGATTCACTTGCCAGCCGTTGCCTAGTAAATGCGATCATGAAGATTTTTCACTTCTCCAGTTACGCCTTATGGATATTACTGCTTTGCTGGCAATCAAAGAGGCACAAACTACATCTTTGAAGTAAGGGGCACAGAACCCTATCGCGAGTTATTATGGATGTGTTGGAGGAATTTATAGAGTATTATTGACGCCTCCAAACCCACAGGGAGGACACACACACACACATACACACACACACACACAAACAAAAATAAATGTACTGTATAATCACTGCTCTCTTAAAGGCCCTGTGAATTAATGTGCAGTGTTTTGTATTTGTCTGGCTGAGCTGAACCGTTTCTATCATGGATGTGTTCTCTACACAGCAAATAAATGTCGCAGGTACATAATGTGGGACAAGCTGATGAAAAAAGATTGGCGCTGTTAAGTTACTGTACTGTCTGTCCCCCCAGGCTCGCTTATGCTATATTGATGAGCACATTAACGGGGTTGGATTTGACTAGAGAAACTTATATTAGATGAAGCTGTGAACGATGAATTCAATTGTGATTTGAATGGCACAGCCCACACCAGATTACTTCCAACGGGAGGCAGGAAATTGGCTAGTGCTAAATTGAGTTGTGCTTGTTATGATGAGTGCTCAGCAGCATATCGGCTCGGATTTCATTTATCTTCACACCCAATGCTTATACAGAAACCGAGTGAGGAAATATAATTCCTTGTCAAAACAAACACTGCAAAGCCTTTTTGATTATGTAGCACAATTCTTTAATGGTTTAATGAAGAGTAGTTTAATAAATGCAGAAACAAATGCATCTAACGTGTAAGTTCAATCAAATGTGTTTTTCTTCCTTAATCCTTGTTTTTGAATTCTCTGACTGAACCTGTGTAGTTAGGATGCTAAACTTCATGCGCTCTTCCTCCTCTCTGTTGTTATTCTGAGACCCAATTAGACATACATATCCCACACAACACTGTGGTTGGAGGCCAGAGTGCGTCTGTTTGTCCAAAGGGAAGAGGCGTGGGAGAAACACATAGTGGTTTTACCCGCCAACACGCTGCACTGGGCATGGTGCATATCAATACAACCAGTAACTAATAACACTGGCTGCAGGTATGTCTCCTAACATCAGAGAGAGACGAGTGCAAAGGTTGTTTCATCTTTTATAGATCCTGTTTGAAACCAGCAATTGCCTCAAAGAAAGACTGAGTGAAGGACCAAAGAGTAAGAACAGAAGTTAGCGCGCGCGCGTGTGTGTGTGAGTGAAAATCATCTGTGCGTCTCTGCGAGTGTGTATGTGTGTGCGCCTGTGCGTGTGTGCATGCATGTACGTACGTGTGTGTGTATATGTGTGTAACTCCTGCCCGGCAGTGTAACGGGACTGTTTGCAACAATCTTGCCTTTTCTTTGAAATTGTTTATGTGGGCCCAGATCCCCATGGTCCGATAAGCGCGGGGCTGTAGAGTTCCCTGCGGAGGTCAGCCTTTGTGAAGCCCCCCCCTCCTCATTTGCGATTGCCCCTTGCGATGGGACCCAGCAGGCCTGAGAACACAGGCCTAATGTTCTGGATGGATGGTGTCATGAAAGCAGACAATTATCAGGCAGTGAGCGGGGTCTCCCAGGGTTATGGTTTTAGTCAGATTATTTATTTTATGTAGTTTTTGAAGCAGGAGCTTTAAAGTTTAACAGCCCTAGGGTTCCTTTTGCTTTTTTTTTTTCCAATCCCTGGCTGTGTGTATTTGTGCGAGGGTGTATTGCCGGGAATAAGGTTTTTGATGATCTAATTGCCTATTATTGGATGTTTTCAGGCAATAACATGTTTTTTTTGTTTTAAGGTGTAAGTGTGATATTGAATCGACTTCATGCAAGCCCTCTCCACAGCCCACAGCATGTTGATAGGGCCCAGGGTGGCCACAGCTGCTCCATACACTAAGGAGAGAGAGAGAGAGAGAGAGAGAGAGAGAGAGAGAGAGAGAGAGAGAGAGAGAAGTTTCACAAGAAACTACTGTTCTCTCTTATTATAATAGATCCTGCAGAATTCCACCGATTAGTACAGTGCCCAACTTAATACTTCCTGTCACATGAGAACATAGGGAATCTGCTTTGGTGGCGAATAAACCTCTGGCAACTACAGACTGGACAAATAATAAACAAATATTATTATTAATTATTTTGATGGCAAGAAAGCAGAGCATTTGCAATGTGTGTGTGTGTGTGTGTGAGAGAGAGAAAGAGAGAGAGAGAGAGAGAGAGAGAGAGAGAGAGAGAGCATAATTAGCAGGTATCTAGGGGAAGGTTGAGCCCTCAGGTTGCTGTTTGAGCTAATAATTGATGGTCACTGATTGATAAAGTATGGACTACATGCTAGCAGAATATTCAGCTCTTCATGTTGGACTAACAGCGATGATCAAAAATGCATACTGTATGGTATCTAAAAATACAATCTACTCTAACAGATTTCCCCCCCACACAGTTTATTCTGTAGTATCACATAATGAACAAAGCCTTTTGTCACAAAATGTTGCCTCTGCAGGGTGTCTGTGCTCTGTGTGTTTTTCACACGGGGAGAATGAGCTAGCTGTGAGTGTGTGTTTGTACACGCCTTGTGGCATGCTTCGGGCCATGAGCTACACTGCTGGCTGCTACAGGGAAGCACAAGCTACATTAGGGTGGATTTCCTAAGCTAATAGCAGTGGTGTACCAATAATAATTACACATGCTCAACCCACTATTTATTGATGAGCTTGAATCTGTGAAATTGATTTTATTTTTTCGCTAAGTTTAGGATAAATGTTTTGCCACTTTGCTTCATTCGAGATTTCTAGATTGATTTGTGCAGAACAGAAAGCGGTCGAGCCACATTACAGCAGCTCCGTATGCACGGCCAATAATACTACTTCCTGTGCAATCAGCCTCACTGCTTTCCCAGCGAGCGGCCCCACGTCTCCTGCAATTACATCCTCCCTCTGTAATCTGCACTTCCACCCAAATGAGACTAGCTTGAGTAATTTGCGTGAAGATTCGCCAAATTAAGAAATATAATGGGGGAGAATCCGGTCTGTTCTCCTGGTTATTGAATACAGCAGTGCCAAAAGCGATGCTCTCTTTGTACCCCTATTGTTTTTTGTCGGGGTAATCACATTCACCGAGTCCCATCTCCGTGAGGCCGGCCCTCTCCCAAATGAGAAACAAAGGCGGTTATGACAATCTGTAATATTAATCTGATTGGGTTAACACTGTCTGTGGGGCTCTTCCAACTACCTGTGGCTGTGTTTTAATCTGATTGTGTTAATAGCATATTCCAAATCAGGACTTTGCCACCTTCCCCCACCCGTCATACATAATGTCTAATAGAACATCCTGTATTTCACATGAACACTCACAAATTTGTAAATAATTACTATCACATGGGGGAAAATAATAGGTGGCCCCTATTCAAATTCACTAGCTCCAGGCAGTGTGGTAATCATGGAGGAGACTGGGAGAAGGAGAATGGGGAATGGGGGTAGGGAGCGAGAGGAAGGTAATCACATTGTGTAACAACCACAGTGTCTGACAGTTTGATAAGAAAAGGAGTTCAGAGTGAATAATGAGCAACTTTGTACATAGTACTTATGACTTTATGTGCTACATCATTTGTCAGTAACAACTGTGTGTTCCAGCTTTAAAAATGCCTGTTACCCATAGTTAAAATTCACTTGGCACAATGTAATAGATTCACTGTTCGTTTATGGACGCCTCCTTACAAATGGTCCAGTATATTTCTTCGGCTACAGGCCTATTATTGTTACTTAAAAGCAAACACGCGCACACACACACACACACACACACACACACACACACACGCGCGCACACACATTATGGGAAGTTGGTGATGGATTGGATGTGTTATCTCCCTATTAGCACAACAGCCCATTATCAATGTGCCCAGGTTACTACACTAGCTGTAAAGCAATAAAGACAGCCTGATTCTAGCTACCGCTGAGTAGGAGTTCAGTGGCTGCCTGCGTCCTATCACTTTCAAATGAGCACCACAAATCGCTTCAGCGGGATGCCTGCACCAGTAATGTGGCCATCAGCATATGAAAATATGTATGGGAGACCATCCAATTTGCTGCCACCAGATATGGGAACAAACCTGCAGTGTGCTGAGTGATTGTTAGATGGCTGGTTGCTGCGCATGCATATATGTGTGTGTATGACTCTGTATGTGTATGTCTCGTTCCCCCCCTGGTATCTAATAACAGCTGAACCACATGTGATAGCATGAGGCTGTGTACCCAGTGTAAACACCATCCTTAAAATGACCAGTCAACAGACAGGATTTGTTGCATTAATAAGCAAATCATTTTCTCTCTGGGAAGAATCACAGCATAACAAGACACCCAGGGAAAAAGTTGGGCTTGTTCAGTGTCTGTGTACATCTATGTTTATGGTTTTGTTTGTGCGTGTGTGTGTGTGTGTGTGGAAACGTGCTTGTCTGCTTGTGATCATGTGTGTTTGTGTGTGCGCAATTCACATTTTGTACAAAACAGTCCAGTCGTCGCACCAGTGTTTTGTGTGCACTTTGTTCTTCACACTGATCCTGTCCCTGGCAGAACATAATTACAGTCTGTTTGTGAGCTGCTGCGACGGAGGACAACACACAAACCAGCCTCATTTCACTGCTTCAGAGGACGTCACATTGCCCAGGAAAAGAAGGGGAAAGGGGGAGAGGGGGAGAGGGGGAGAGAGGATAGCTGGAGAAAGATGAGACCATTAGACGAGCGTGCTAATTACTCCACCTCATATTGGATGTCTGTCAAACCTCCCACTTCTGATAATAAATCCAAATATTGTGTGCTTAACACACACTTCACATGTGGGCACACAGATGCACATTCCTTCTCTTGTCCTCTTTTTCCAAGCAGCTGGTATATCACAATTTGTCAGAACTAATGAAAAAAATAAGGGGCACATTTTTGGTGGACAAAAAAGCTGTTATACAGCTGCTATAGAAAAAAAAATAGAATAATAGGAGCATAGCGGCTTTGAGATGCGTCAGACAACATAGTAGTGGAGACAATGCTGACTCCCTCTTTCATAAAGATTTATGACACACACACACCCACACACACAGACAGTGTCGACCCCCCTCTCGATCACTCAACACGAGGATTTACATAATGTACACTCAGACATGCATATACACTCATTAGGAGAAGGGGGCTTGTGCTTGGTATATGGTGGATGATGGTAGATGATACCCACCTTCTTGACAAGAGATCTGAGAGAGATCCCTGTGAAAAAAAAAACGTTGAAGGCTCCTAATATCTTTGATAGCATCGTTATGGTAATGATGAGGGATAATGTAAAATTCATGAAGTGTACCTAGCATATAAGGATTGCCAATAATTGTTCTGCTGGCAAGAGTGAGGATACAGAAAACATGTTACAGAAGTCGTGCATGCAGATGTTGTTATGTTTTGCCCTAATTGTTTTTAGACAGTTAAGTGCAGCTAAATGACTTTCATGTGTTGGCATGTGTACACAGGGAGGGAATTGCGTCTTACCTTTCCTTTCAGCTGTTTGGCAGAGCGCTTGTTGGAACAAAACATTCCCCTCCTAATTATTCCAACCATTAGACCTATTAATTTGCCCAGTCAAACAACCCAGACAGACACTATGTAAAAATAACAACAATAAAAATATTGTGATTTCCCAGCGAACATCTAAGCTTAGCCAAATAGTGCAGAATGAAACAATCAGAAGGGGTCTGTAGTGGAAGCCTGGTCCACTCTGTCACTTCAAAAAGTCCCTGCGTCAACCCGTCCCTCATTGACAGTTATGAGTTTGGACTCTCTCTCTCTGATGATCTGTGTGTATGTGTGTGCGTGCAGGCATGTGTGTTTATGCGACTACATGCATGTGTACGTGTGTGTGTGTGTGTGTGTGTGTGTGTGTGTGCCTAAACTCAGATCTCTAAGGAGTGTCTTTCAAACAAATTTCCAATGAGCACTCATCAGTAGGAGGTCCAGGTCCATTGGAGATGGCGTAGTCACTCTGAAATCACACAGCTAACCAGGACTGTCAGCCAATCAGGATGTTTTTGATTTTTCTTGGAATCCACGCTCAGTTCAGATTAACCTGGACTCCAACACAGACATCAGAATGGAGCATGATGAGATGGCTGTGGATGTTCACATCTGGGGAACAATTAGCCTGGATGCACGGCCAAGCTAGAGCGAACAAAAGTGACAATATTGTCAGATTTGACAAGTGACTTGAGCTGTTCCAAATTTAGAGTCATTGAAGTTAGATGAAGGTACAAGCAGGTCAAAAACATGCATAGTGAAAAAAGGTCACTATGTCTTGAGTCACCTATCACGTCACGTCAAGTACTGTGATAGATGTATGTATACATGCATAGATGCAATTTTCAGTGGGTCCCCAACACTCTAGACATGAAAGAAAACTCGTGTGTTTTTCATTTCATGGGTCATTTCATTAATTGCTCTACTATTTTACATTAACCATAGACCATTTCCCATTACATTGCTTTGATGCTGATTTGGGGCAGAGTCTGGTCATTTGCTGATGAGATCACCTATGGATCATATCATAAGTCACCGCCAACTGTGGTTTTGGCGCCAAGCTCACTGATGTTTATCATGTAAAGTGTCACACAAAAACTGTATTGTTTCTGCTGCACACAATGACTCAAAGGCTACCTATTTGCAGACTCACTGCCTGTTATCAAAGTTGTTGCCTGAAAAGAAAAAGGAAACCATTTCCCTGCAGAGACTGGACACTGGTGAATTGCCAAAGATGAATTGACAAGGATGCCTGTCAATTGGATATTTGATGCAGGTTCAAACTGAATGGGAGATTACGAGTAGTGGAAAGTAATGCAACTCTGAAGTGCATATTTCATGACATGCTGCATTCACTGAACAATTTCTAGGTGGATGTGAAGTGGTGGATAAATGAGAGAAACAAAAAACACAATTTCAGTATTTTCCTTTAAGCACATCCAAAAACATTAAGGGGAATACAACCGTGTTTAAGAATTATAAACACATGTGACTCCTTTACCCTACTGCAGCTGACTCAGTATTTGTGAACAGAACTCTCTCCCAGAGCTGGAAGCCAGAGTTAAAACTCTTATTTGCAGAGTCATGCTCTATTGGCATTTGGCAATGGATCAAAAGTTGATTTCATGGAGTCATATTCTTTTTGTCTGAACTTTCATACACAAATAAGCTATGATGATATTGTTCTCAGTTCTAATTCAGAAAACCTAGTAAATCATTCTCGCTGCTACCATATGTGTTTCTAATTCATACTCTATAGAGCTTTGGTGTAACATCACATATTAAGAGGTCTGACAAACTTTTTTTCTGACTTTGGGATAAAGTAGTGAATGCTCATTAACTCACACTAAACTGCCCTTGGGATAGGAACGGAAATGTTCCTAGCCCACTAGCCCGTGGCAAGAAATTCGCAGGGAGAAATTTACTAGTGCAAAAGTGACCAGAATTTAAATGTGAGTTAAAGGGAATATTTGAACTCAAACTGCTAGGTGTGTGCCATAATTTTTTCCTCCCCTACACAATGTATAGTTTAACTTTTGTTTCAAAGAGTAAATTCAGTGGTATTCCCCTTTAAATGCCATTGCCCCCCTCCCCATACACACACACACACACACACACACACTCTCCAAGCCTCTTTCTCACCATCCCCTCCCCTACCAGTTTGACCTAGTGGGGTCCATCTGTGGTCTGTTCCCACACCTGTACACCATTTCACCCTCACAGTTCCCACTCTGGAAACATGTTGACTGACAGCTGCACTTCAAAGATCTGCTCCCTCTCTCTCTCTAGGTTATCATCTGTTATGGGAGTTGTATGGTAGAGAGAAAGAGCGAGTGAAAGAGAGAGAGAGAGAGAGAGAGAGAAAGAGAGAGAGAGAGAGAGAGAGTCCCAGGCAGCCGGTTAGGTTGTGGGGCCAATTTGGATGATTGGCCTTGAAACGCAAGCTGAAACGGGCTTCCCTGTGTTCCTTTAAAGTGACCCGTGCCCGGCAGTGTAATGTAAAATTATCCTCGCTGTGTTTGTGTTGTGTCAGATGTGGTGACTGGCAGAAACTGTTAGTAATTGTCTAAGTGCTCCGGAGTGTCAAAGCTGTCCGTCACTCATCCCGGCCCCCTCCTCCCTATTTCTCTTTCTTCGGCTTCTCATAATATTTTCACTGAACTGCAAGAGGACAAACTACTTTCAGTGATGGAGTTGTCACTTTGGTGCTTTTGCTAGGAAAAATATTTTACCTTGGGAAGAACACACAACCAACTGACATGTGTTCCTGCTATTTGGGAGAGAAAAAATGAGAGAGGCACACTTGTTCTTTCTTTTGTTCTTTGATACTTTTACAAATTCAAGACTATGAGCTTTTCTTGTCATAACTCATTGAAGTCGAAGCTAACCTGAATGTGACATTGTGAAAATATATTCCTGACAAAATCAACTCTAAAAGAATGGACACGCATACATACTCTCTTATGTATGCACTTAAAATGGAAAGTATTAAGTGAATGCCTGAACACTACAGTAGCATGAAAAAAGATAGATGAGGATGAAGTTCAATTCAGTTCAGTTTCTTTCCATTTGTAGATATTAAAAATGCGTTCATGGGAAATTGTTATAGAGAGGCTTTTAACAAAATACATTGGAACACAACATCAGCTACAACACACCATAAACACACCATACAAGCACAAACACACTATAACACATAAAAGCAACAAGGCATTACAGTATACAGCATAAACAGTAAGTACAAGTCTAGCTGATTAAATCCATGTGTGAATTGCAGTGGTGAACAAGATTCACATTATCAAGATGCTGGATGGGAAGCAGACAAGGATTCATATTTGAAGTATAATGGTACAGGTAAGAAAAAGTAAAAAATTACAAAGTTCAGAAGACGTAGAACACCTGCTACTATTTAAATGGCAGTTTTAAATGGAGTTTCTTGCTTTCACTTTGAAAGTATTCCTAGAAGTCATCTTCTGTTTCACAGTATTGTATTACAGAGTTAATTTCTTTTTGTATTTAGGATATATAGTAACGCCGTCACACGTATTCTGTTACTACTACCCAATCCTGCTCCAGACTAAAGGTGCGTTCACACCAAACGCGAAGCGAATCTTTGCCTCTCAAGTAACGCAAGTACACAACCCGCGAATATTCAACGCCGGGAAAGCCAGCTGTTGTGCTAACTGGGGCTAATGCTTGTGCTAACTTGGTTCATAGTAAAGTACAACCGATAGCTGGAATAAAGTAACAGACACATATTTTCAGAACTTACCAGGTAGACCAACTTCCTCGCTGACTTTTCTCCAAGCCCTCACCTTTTTGTTACGGTCTCTGTATGCCAGGAGACTTGTGTCATACAGCCCACAAACGGCTACAATTAGCGTATCCTCCATTTTGTCATTCAACGCCAGGATGTCAGGACGTCAGTTACGTTGGGAGAATCTCAACGCTGATAGGCTTTTGCGACACAGCGACACGCACATTTTATGCTCAAGTTGAAAAATTTCAACTCGCGCGAATACGCGACTGAGGCGAATTTTGCGTCATTCGCCTCGCGTCATACGCATCGCCCGCCGTGAAATCGCGTCTGTTCGCGTCTTTGCATTGAGTTTTTTAAATTTTTTTTATTCTTTTTAATATATACAACATCTATGCATTGACTTTATATGTAATCGCGCCGCACGAAAAATTCGCTTTGTGTTTGGTTGTGAACACACAGTAGGAGGCGATCACACAAGAGAAAAGGTGAAAAGATGGGACTAATGACACTCTTCCCTATCTGCAAAATTGTTGTTTGTTTGTTTTTGGTGATAAGCAGTCATTGTTGTGGTGTTTCTGCACTGCTCTTCCCCAGAGATCACCTGCCAATCAAACAGTGTGTCCAGTACTGTGACGTTTTTTTCCTTGGATTTTCTGTTGGTGAAGTTTGAGTTTCTGTAGGTGGCGCTCTGTTCTTTGTCTGTTCAGCCATGGTGGCTACCGCTGCTCATGGAAACCTCACAGTTCTTCTTCTGTGTAATTCAAACAAACCGCTGCTGCTGCTGTTTGAAACATAAAACACACCACTTCCTGTGTGCCGGAGGAAAAGACCTACCTGACAGCGGCTGTTAAAGAACAGCTAATGTAAAAGCTTTCATGAACTGGGTATAGGATGTAGAGTAGCAAAGCTGACATTTATTTCTGTGAAAACTTCACGGATTATTACTTTAATCTTATTTGGTTTACCCCTCTTCAGTTTCAGGGCAAGTGATGTGAAACCTTAACATATCAGTTCATGTTGGCGATAGAACGGTCAGTTTGCTGTGTGTTTGAGCGCTGCAGGACTCAGGATGCAGGACTGCCATGAAGTCACAGCATGTTAAGCCCCCCCGCCTGTCCAAATACACCTTCTCCGCCTTCCTCTGGGGAAGAGAAAAATCATTCGTTATTTTAATGGGTGTCAAATATGTTTTCCAAATCTACTAAAAGGTTATCGTTGTTACACGCGGACAAGTGCTTATATCTGAATCAATTGTTAACTTTGTTACCAGGGAAATTTACTGCCGTCCCCGGCCGACCACGGTGCACAAACTTAATCGGCATGTTTTCACAAAGTGCAGCTTGGGGGTGATTTATAGGGCCGAGGTGACTGACTGCTCTTTGATAGAGCAGCAGAAAAACACATATCCGCGAGGTGTGACGAAGGCATAAATAACCCTTTCTGTATTTTCATTTGAATGTCTGACACATGAAGATTATGTATTGTTAGTGTTAGAACGGCAGGGGGATGAGGTAAACGCGGGGTAAATGTGGTAGCATGAACGAATGACATATGACTGCAGACATCCTCTGGTGGTTTGCAGAGCCAGAAACTTATTCAGCTCACCTCAGCCCACATCCTATCCTCTGGTCTCTCTTCCACCTCACACTGTGGAGGTCTCGCCCTTTTTTTAGAGCGATCACTGTATGATGAAACAGATCCCTCCGTGGGTAAAACGTTATTCTTGTGTTGATTCGTCATAAGAAAAAGGAGAGACAGAGAGAGAGGGAGTGTGAGAGAGAGAAAGGCAAAGAAAGAAAGAGAGAGAGTGCTGCTGTTACTCCAGCGCCTAGGCGTCACTATTTGTCTTGGGCGAGTTAGCTTTATCTAATAAAGTGTCTTTGTATTAAGATGGATACTTCAAACGCTCTTTTGTCTCTATAATCACAGAGGAGGGAGGCAGAACTCACACATTCCTCGCTCAATTTATTATTAATAAGTACATCAGTGGGAGAAAGATATCCTGGGGACCAAAACACTTGCCGAGCGCAACATTCATCAAACGTAAACGAATATCACAATACACAGGATACAGAGGCTCCAATAACAGATAATTGATGAGAGAGGTCTTTGGGTGCACTAGATCATTGTTGATGGTTATCATTATATAACATCATTTCATAGTTTACACCAAATGATGAACTGTTTGTTGAGGGAAACATTTTTGCAGCCTTCTGTATGCAATTAAGTGGTCTCCTCGCGGCAGTGGGGTCATTCTGTTTTCTCGTGATTAAGATGTGGTTAGCGGCATAACTATGTCCACTCAATACTTCTGTCTTCTCACAGGACCATAATCCATTGCAACCGCAACAATTACCCTACTGACAGGATAACAAAACACAACCACAAACAACATTCTCACATCCAAGGCTTTTTTACCCCCTTCATCTATCATGGAATAAGGCTTTGAATCCTTTTTAAAATAGCGAATAAATTCTCTTTGTAATTTCCCTCTAATGGGTAAAAAATAAACATTAAAAGTCAAAAAAATGATATTGGCAAAGACAATGTGGAAGCAAAACAGGGAGGAAATTAACACTAATACCCCCACTATTATTTGTAAGTGATGATGAGTCTATTACATACAAGTCCATGGCTTTATTGTGCAAGGCCCCGACAATAGGGAAGCACCGTTTTAGATGGCAGATGGGACTGGCGGTGTGACGAGCGTAATGGGCTGCTCCACACTCTGCTGCACAACCTGTGCTCCGGTGTTGGGTTTCCAGCAGCCAATATCAGCGCTGACACATGTAGATATAGGACCCGTGTCCGAGGGCAGGAATTCAATCAATAAAACTAGCCCCTTGACAAGATATACCATATTACAGCAGAGAGAGAGAGAGAGAGGGAGAGAGAGAGAGTGAGCCATCTGTTCCTTTCTTTACCATGCTCCCCTGTCACATGTCGATCTGTGCTGCTAATGTCCCTCTTATTGGGTTATCATTCATATAGCTTAAACTACCTTCGCCAGCTTTATGTCATGAAGCTGTAACTCAATTGGCTTTGGTTTGCCGTCCCCGGTGCCTGCTCTCTCATCAGCTAACATCTGTCTCTCTCCATAGGGACCAGTGTATTGCCGCGGAGCCATTGTCACTTTTCAGGTGATATGACATTACAATAGCACTTCATTAACAGGCTCCCCTACAGCTGCATGTATGGATAATCAGCAAACTACCTACTAATATGCCAGATTCATTTATTAGGTGTTTTTTTATATTTGATGTGATATTCACCTAATCTGGTTTTAAGGTCTTACGAACAAAGGTGTGATAGATCAAATTGGTGGCAGGTGGAGGTTTTGTTTTTCTCCCTAAAAAAACGACTGACCAAATTTGATGATTTGACCTGCAGGGCCTTGGAGGACCCTCAGAGGAAGCTCTCGTACTGAAGAGACTCTCAGCTGAAGAGCACTCCAGCGCCTACACAATCAGTGTTGTATTCTGGGTGAATACAGTAATCATTTGGCAGACAATCTTAGAGTGACTTAGAATAAACCACCCACATAATGAGAGCATCATTAGTCACATCCGTGCATGATTTGTTCAAGTTTAACAGCAAGGGGGGTGTTGGGGATGTTGTTTTTCCTCTTTTTTCCCCCCATAAAAACCTATTTTTAACTGAAAGAATATATAACATATTTTGAGTTTACAAGGGGGATGTCATTCCTTTTTGGTAGGCTGTAAATAGTTCTTTGACACTTATAAAGGTCTGGCATTCAAGTAGAAAACGCTGAAAATGAGGAATATGAGTCCTGGTTTAAAAGCTGAGTAGCGGATTCTATAAGAATACTGCACCTAGTGAGGAATGTTTTTGACACATTATCTGTCATATAATATATAACCAAAAAAGAAATGAGAATAACATATTATGACCTGAATGGAGTCCATTTGACTTTCATCTCTCTTAGTCCACATAAGCTCAGTGACTCAGTTCATTGGGACAATTTATCATTCAGGATATGATAAGGTTCTCTATTGTTTCAGTGGTCTGTATAATTCTGGTCTCATAAGAATATGAATACTTCCCCATCTGTTTGGTGTTAGCTTTCATACCGCACTTAGCTGCAAACCCACAACCATGCAAGACATCCACTGTTTAATTAAAAAAAGAAAAGAAAGGAAAAAGTCAGAATAAAATTATACCGCTATAAAAGTGTCTTGCCAACAATAACATTATCGTTTGACACGCAGCATGTCAAAAAAACCCAGCTTCATATCACAGTAAAAAGAATCGACCTTTGAAGAGAGAGAGTGTGTGTGTGTGTGTGTGTGTGTGTGTGAACCACTGATATTAAAGCTTCAAAGATCGCTTTTAGGATACCACAAAGGAATAACCTCTGACACCCAAACAAACAAACATAAGCTACATTTAAATAGCACAAGTTGGAAAAGTCTGAAAGCTAAGTTCTTTGGTGTGTGTAGGTGTGTGTGTGTGTGTCATAAAGAGCAGGGACATGTCTATTATGTGCAGGTTGATTAAAGCATGATGGCTGGTGGCCAATCTGCTTTCCAGGGGAGCGCTGTGACAGCCAGCAGCGTGTCTACCTGCTGCCTCCTCTCCGTGTTAGGTGATTTACGGCTGACTCCCTCCGTTTATGTACTGCCTTATTTTCATTTCTACCCTGCTGAGTGCCAGGTTCAGAACTCCTGAAGAAATATTATGCTTTGCTGACAAAATACAGTGACAGCCATCTCCCAGCCTTAAAAGAGTGCCAGAGTGTTTAACAGTACGCGAGCCTGGGAGACAAGGCAGGGTTGAAGGCATCTGTAAGCGCGCGGCCCACTGAAACAGCCATTTGATCTAAACCAGCTCTGATTGGGTGGAATGATGTTTATAGCCGAGTTAGAATCTACTTTCAATTAAAAAAATGACACAGGGGGGAAAGGGGAGGTCTGTAAAACAGACGGTAAAATTTATTGAACAACTTTTACTGGGGTCTCGTCTGAGAAACATGTGGCGCACAAATGAAATGTTTGTTTCGACAGACGGGTTCGCCTGCAGACGAGCAGGTAACTTGACGCCGGGGACTTTTTCATTAACCCCGAGTTCAAACCCCGCTGCTGTTTCAGGCTTTGTGGGGAAGCAACAATTTGATGTAAACGGATGAATATAAATACCACTGTTGTTCAAGCGCCGCCATGTTTCCTATTCATTCCATCCTGTTTTCTCCTTTACAAGACCTACTCAGAGCCGTAATGAGGTGTTGTAGCATCCTGAGGCGTTATCATTTGCCGCATTATTATTTCAAAAGCTTCGACAACAGCTCTGTCTCTGATGTAATTCTCATGCATATGAAAGGTGTTCCAGTGAGCTGATATCTTGGTTTTGAGGAGAAGCCGACCCCTCGCTAAATGAAATGAGTGATCACAAACTTAATGAGGCGAACGAGTGTTTGGAGCGGTTGGGGCCAGGCGTCAGATGGACATGCTGTCTGTAATTAGCCTCTAGCTACATGAGCGTTGCTTGTTTTTATTTAGATTCCAGCCATGAAACCAGCACCAGTTAATATGAATCTGACGCTACAAAAGCCAACCCCCTCCCTGCATCTGAGACCGACTATAAATAAAGATTGTCATTGTAACCTAATCAAATTATGAGACGTATTTTGGTTAGGCTGTCAGTTGTCGAACGCTCTCTCTCTCCCACTGTCTCTCTCTCTCTCTCTCTCTTTCTCGGCAGACAAGGCGATGCAAGTGAATCCCCTGAGGTCCTCTCATCTCTCTTCAGGAGCTGCCGACTCTCTTCTCTTTATGGCACACCCAGAAGGATTAAGCACAAATGGCATTCACATGATTTCAATAAGCTCAGGGAGACAAGAACCAGCCTTTCAGCACATTAGCTTTTTGCTGTGGAGGACACAAAGCAGACACCAAGCCACTGCGGGGGGAAAAGAAAGGAAAAAAAGAGAACACAGTTAATAATGATCATAATAATAGACCAGTCTGGCAGTGCTTACGGAAATGGAATTCCACTGGCCCAAAAAACGGCCCCCTAAGTGGTGATGTCATCAATAATGGCCCAGATTGGGTTAGACGTGAACCTGAGGTGACGCCGTCGTAAAGGGTGACCCCTCCCACGGCAAAGCCAGAGACAGGGCCTTTAGAAAAAAGCAATGAGGTGAAAAGGAGTTATCTGGATAAAGTCAGTGTGTGGCAGCTCACCTCTGTAGTGAGCGGTCATCAATTTGCTCAAGATTGCATTCAAAGACAAGGGTTTGATTTGTGATTTTTAGCTAGCTATCACATGAATTAGCACAACATCAGTAGCTATGCACATACTCTTTAGTAGCTAATGAACACATCCTTGTCACCTCATTAGAGCAATTTCAACCATTAGCTTGTCAATATGGCCTCCGACTTAGCAACCTCGACTTCCTCCTATCTCTTCTTCTGCTCCTTCTTCTTCTGTCTCTCTCTTCTCTTGTTTCAATTATTACCTTGTGGCCTTTCCCTCTGTCGCGTTTGCCTCGTCTACCTCTTTCTTTCCTTTCTCCCTTGTGAATGTGACTAATCATCCTGCTTGGTGAAGGTGGAGCGACACCAGGCCTCCTCCCTCTCTCCCTCCCTCCCTCCCTCACCCCCTCCTCGGCGCTCCACTCCTGCACTGTCAGTGATTTTTCATCGCCCTTGTTGGGCCGTTTTATGCATTGTTTCCCTGATGCAGTGATTGATGTCAGGGGCTGGTAATCTGGGGGAATGAGAGGCTGGGTGGTGGCCGCCGAGTCCCCTCTGTCTTTGACACGTGTCGGCTGAGCGGGTGCCGCGCCGCGCCACGCTGGGGCCCCCGTTTGGCCGCGGCCACTGCTGAGGCTGCTCGCTCCGCTCACTCAGCCAGCCCTCATTTCCATTTCAATCTCAACCTCATGAATGCAAAAACTCCGGCCGAAAATTAATAACACCACGCAGGGGAAAAGTGGGCGCTGGGGAGAGGGATGGAGAGAGAGGGAGAAAGATGGAGAGGAGAGTAAGAAAGAGAATGCGGAGCCGGGGTCTTTTTCACCCCTTTTGTTCCTCCAAAAGTGCCCCTTATTTTATTCCCCTCTCTCTCTTTCACCAGGATTCTCCAATGAATGGCATTACAGACAATGCCATATCCAGAGTGACACAAATTTATTTCGGTTGCAGCGCCATAGTGTATTTCCACAGAACCAGGGGCGATTTGTCTGGGGA
Organism: Centroberyx affinis; assembly: GCF_046629955.1. Taxonomy (NCBI): domain Eukaryota; kingdom Metazoa; phylum Chordata; class Actinopteri; order Beryciformes; family Berycidae; genus Centroberyx; species Centroberyx affinis. The sequence goes on from NW_027280036.1 coordinate 200,300, forward strand.
CAATTTGGTTTCCATAAAGGATTTAAATGGTTTCTGTGGAGATAGTGGGGTGAAATTTAATTTGTTTCTCATTTACTACAGCAGGTATGAAAAGGAGAAAAATTGGACGGCTGATGGGCTAAAAATTGGTGCTGTCCCTCTGCTGTATCCCCAAAGGACCAAGGCCCTGCATCATATAGATTGAGTTCGACCCCCCAGCCCTCCCAACCACAAGCCAAGCCAACACACACAGACAGACACACACACAAACGCACACACGCACGTACACACACACACACAGTCCGCCTCCAGCCCGGAGAGAGCTGTAACCTTAAACCAACTTAAACAGTAACCTTTGGGGAGGCTGCCAATCACTCCTAAAACAACGTTTCCATCGATCGGCCTGTCTGCGTGATTTATGGCCTCATTTTACACTAATTGAGAATTAGAGGGCGGATTAGTGGGCCTCAACACTTCGGCCTGATATGCACTCTGAGCAGTGTAATCTGTCACGCCGGGATGTCCGACACTCTCTTACTCACAAAGGAGGAGAGGAGGGAGGGAGGAGGGGAGGAGAGGTGGGGGGGGGGGTCCTTTCTAATTGAATTTCCAGATAACACGGAAATTAATTTGACACCGGTGAAATTTGAATACAGCTCTGGTGCTGTGCTCTGTTGCTCCCCCATTGTGATATGTATGTGTTTCTCCTCTTGTTTTCCTTCTCTCCCTTTCCCTCTCCCTCGTTCTCTCCCTCTCTCTTTCTGCTGTGCCTGGCAAACACTATTGATCCAAATCACTTTGAGTTGAGGGCCGTCTGAAGCATGGAATCCCTAAATCTTATTTGTGCTCATATTAGGGCAGTTCATCTGCTGCTATCTTCGGCCAGATAAAGAATATTACCTTTCATTTTGTTTGACTGTGTTCAGATGAAGTTTTTTATTTTTTTATTTTTTTATTTTTTGGAGGGAATCTCCTCTCCCAAGGCAGGTGACTGCATGCAGGCGAATGGCAAATGCCCGGAGTCAACAGTTGGAATTGAATTAGGGTCCCGGCTCGCCAGGTCCATTGTCTGGGTAATTTGTCGTATAAGTGGCAAAATGAAAGCACTCTCCACGGTTCTCTGAGCACCTGCTGTTGTGTCACTCATCGCTGCAGATACAGAGGGAGAGGGGGAGAGAGAGAGTGAGAGTGTCTCAAATGCTATCAAAGATCACACGTTAAATTGCTTTGCCATAATCAACTGTGCCATTTATCAGATGTCATCGCAGCGCTTTTTGTCATGGATATGAAATGACATGAATATGGCCAACAACTGTGGAGGGAAATTATATCAATTTGAAAGGTCCATAATAATGCACGTGTAGTACACATATCAATCGTATTCCATTGCATTTAAAACATCAGCTTCTCTCCACCCTTCACAATAAAATGCACGTGGATTTTTGTTGTGAATTGGGAGTACATTCAGTAGCAAGTGCTAACAAATAAAAAGGTCTGACCTTTTTTACTCTACTGTAAATCGCAGACCTTTCCTTTGTAGCTCCTATTGTGTGGGAGTTAAGATTGCACTAGGGCTCTTTAGTAGGCTAAGAGATGCATTTATCTGCGTAATGAACTTTGGACGCTAGCTAACTTAATCCCAGTAATGCCTGCGAGAGTCAATTAGCGCAGCTAGATTCAGTGTGGTATTTATCTGATAGAGCAGATCCAGCAACTACACACACCAAAAGACCCGCACTGTATTGACCGTCTTCGTCTTATCTTCAGCTAATGGGACCATAGGGCCCATCATCGAGTTGAGCGCCTCTCCCCTCTCTAAAATACAGCATTACGTTTTTTGAGAACCCTGTGGGGAGTTTTGAAATTGAGTAGCTGTTGATTTGTGCCACTAACAAGTCTTTTAAGAGTTGATTTTTTTTTTCCCCCCCTGATGAGTTCATTTCAGTTTGTGATCTTGTAAGCGTGTTAACCTGTGTTCCCCTCGATGCTCTGAGGATATCAGCGGCGTAGCACACAGGTGACAGCATATTACAAGACCTGTAACTGATACCTTTGGGATCCTCATCTCCCCTATGACAGGGCCTGCTATCTGGAGCAGCAGCCTGTACAGAGAATAATAAATGACAGGACGTGATAAGGCTGGGCTGTTAGCAGGCACGGTCATGGTCTACATTGCCCTTCTTGTCTCTCCAGGGACGAGCACACGTGTATCTGTGTGTGTGTATGTGTGTGAGTGTGTGTGTGTGTGTCTTTCTGTATGCATGTATGCCTGTGTGTGTGCTTCAGCTGTGCTCTAACACTGGCCTGCCTAACTTTTGCTCAGTAACAGCGACAGTGGCGGCCATTGTCTTGTAGCAGGCAGCACACGGCGGGTTACAAAGGTCTCTATCTGCCTGCTTTGCTCATTTCTTATTCAGACCCGCAGGGACGGAGGGCGAGGGGGATGGAGGGAAGAGGGGGAGAGGAGAGGAGGAGGAGGAGGAGGAGGAGGGACGGGGGGATAACTGAGAGGCTGATGGAGACTAGGTGACAGGTTGGAATGGGCCATCAATAGATCCATCAGGCGGGTAATTTGGAGCGCGCTTAACATACATCAGTGGAGTCGCAGGAGCTGGTATCTGTCTTGTCGTGGAATCACAGTAAATAACAGTTAAAGATGGTGTCAGGGCTGACCCGGCTGACCCCCAACCCCCCCACCCGCGCACACACACACACACACACACACACACACACACACACACACACACACACACACACACCACCAACACCACCCACTAACACCACTACAACAGAGGAGCAGTGACACACACACACACACAAAAACACAGGCATAAACATTTAGTAAGAACTGATTTCCTACCTAAATATGAAACCGGTATAGGTGGATATTGTTAGAATAGACTCAGCAACATTCGCAAGTCCTTTTCATTTTAGGAAGCTATATGACAGGGAAAATCTCAACTAAAAGAACAAACCGACTCACAAGTAAGTTGACAAATAGGCTGGAGCATCTTTCATTGATAGACACTCTCTGAGAAAACAAATGCTGCAGGTGCTTTGAAAACTGTGTATAGCACCAGAGGGCAGGTAGATGAGCCTCATCCCTGTGGAACATGTGTCTCTCTTTGTGTATGTGTGTGTGTGTGTGTGTGTGTGTGTGTGTGTGTGTGTGTGTGCGTTCATACAGCAGAGAGGATGTGACTGTAGAAGTGAAGCACCTTAGGCTAACTGCTGTTCCTGCCACTCTCTCCCCCCACCAACCTTTCGAACACACACTCCACTCTCAAGGTGTCATCTCATATTTGGGGGTAATTCAGCAGGATAATGCAGTAAAGTGTTGATGCCATTAAGCTGCACTTGGATGATCGTGACTTCTGTTATTTGTGATTTGTATCATCATGGTTGACATTAAAGGATAATTTCCAACCTTGGCCTAATTTTCTTGGTGTTTGCAATCATGCTGATTGATTCTGATCACAATTTTGTAAAAGACTTCACTGTAGAGCTATGTAACTCAGTTTTCATGGAGTGTTGCTCTCCAATACAGTCCAACAGGGCAAAGGAAATCTCAAACAGTCAACTCTCAACCTTACCTAACCCTAACCCTAACTTATCCCTAACCCAAAAGCACCCAAAACATTTCCTTCATCTGTGTCCTTCAACACAATAACACACAGCAATGGGACCTGCCTCTATCTGATTTTCCACTTATCCATGGCCTGAAACTTGATTACAGTATATTGTGGTGTTAGATATGTTATTTTAACTGGTCAAGTTGACCATTCAAGTACTCTGATGCCACATTCATTCATATTGGATTTTCTGTAAATACAAACTGTTGACCGGGAAAAAAAGGTTCACATCAAACTCCTAGTGTTAACTAAGTAGGATATATAAGAATTTGTTGTGGCCTATGATTTCTCCCACCTGGCATCTCAAATTGTGGAAGTGTGTCAACACAAGCAGTAAACATAGCAGAGATCCAACTGATGTAATAAATAAAGGTAATAAAATCAACTTTATCAGTTATATTCACACTAATATAATCAACCCTACTTATGAAGTCTGCAGTTCATTATGATTGATGAGCATGGTGAAGTCATTTGAGTTCTCTAATACTAGCCATAAATAAAACAATGAAATAGTCAGCGCAAATGTTATATGAAAGACAGGCATATGTACAACTGCAACATGTCTTTAATATTAGGGAAAACCATCCTCATATGGCATAAAAAACTGCTTTTGATTTATGTTGATTTAAGATGATCTGGCTTTGGAAGTCTATCTATCTAAATTATGACTACATTTTGCTGATGTTTGTATTGATGATTACCAGAGACCCAAACCATGCATTCTGTTTGAAAACATATGATTAAAAGTTAACCATCAACCATCAGCCAAGTAGAAAGAAAGAAAGAGAGAAAGAGAGAATGAAAGGCCAAGAAGCAAGAACAAGAAGACAGAATTTCCTCAATAAAAAGTTAATGGAAAACAAAATTACATCTTGATATAAGTCATGCTTTTGGCCTGCTCATCGTAGTAGGTTGATGAACGCTTATATTTAGTGAGACACACACACAGACACACAGACACACACACACACACACACACACACACAAACACACACATGAGAAAACAGTCTGAGAGCAAGACAGAAACAGAAAGCATGAGAGAGAAAGAGTGTGACTGATCTGTTTCTCTGTGTTATTGAACTTTGTTACAGTCCTCTTGGCCCTAATTCAATTAAACCCAATTAGCTAGTCAAGGTTCCACATACACTAATACTGTTACTCTGATACAATTTGGCCTCTGCTTTTCGCTTTAAGTGTGTGTGGCTACCTTAATTAAAATTGTCAGTTAAAATGAAACTACAGCTTGTGTAATTAAATTTAATTGGATCTTGTCACTTCTTATCCTGGCGGTGTTTTGATCCTTGTTGAGTGTTTGCTGCCTCTGCTTCGTACTGAGCTTTATTGCAATCTGTGCCCTCAACCTTGCCAGGGCCAAATGCATTTAGACCTGGTCGAAGCCGAAAATGCTTTGAACCCTGAACACCAGAAGAGAGAGAGAGAGTAAAAAAACATCCTAATTTGGCATCAGTTTATTTTATATCTAGAAATACTCTGCTGAACTTCCCCCGCTTGAATTTGCCTTTGGCTTCACCAGCGGTGGAGTTGAAAACAGACAAGCCACAATAAATACAACCACAATAAATAACCAAACACCACAAGACAGAGGGGGAACAGAGCATTCAGTACATATTCCAGAACATATTTACAAAAAAGCACAAAAAAGTGCAATTCCTGGTAGAGAACTGGTAGCAACTGAGGTTAAGAATTCGAGAAGGTAATGGCATGTTGGAGAGAGAAAACATTCCTGTTAAATCTGCTCTGGTCTTATCTGTGTGATGCTGCTGTGTCTGCGACAAGCTGAGGTTTGTTTAAAACCAGCTTGACATCACCAAAATTGTTGCATGTAAAGATAATTTCCAGCAAAGACGGTTCATATTTGTGGATGCTCTGTTGATGTTAATGTTTGCGCTATGAGAGAAATTGCCCCTCTCTGAAAAATACAATCAACTGCTGTAATGAATTATAACAGTACTTGAATCCACATGACTGGTTAGCACATTTTTAAGAATGCAGTTGCACTTGACTATTTTATCGCGAAACTAGATGATATGATGCTTCATGAAGGAAACATCAATTACAGCTGACATCTCCATATATTCTGTGTAACACAGAGATACGGGAAGCCAAAGGTGAATAGCTTTCCTGGAGTGTTGGTTTCGTGGCCAGGTATTTGTGTTGCCAGAGGAATGAAAAGTCTAAACGGAGTGGTCAGGATGGGCTCGGCAGCATTGGAGCGACCTCTCAACCTCCAGACTGGGGGGAATATGGAAGAATTGAACATGCAGCCATGCTACCTTAGGCAGGAGCGGCAAATCTTTATTCACTGAGAGCCGCTTGCTGCTAAAGCACATTCCCTTTCAATCCATTAGAGCTCGCCGTCCCCTTCCCCTTCATCACACAGTGCACCCCTTAATTTGACAATGACAAAGAGCCACTTGCAGATTTTAAATTTCATAATTTTAATCTGTCAAGTCTGACATTTAATTAGTGGCTTCCTAACCTGTGTCCGCCTCGCTCTCTGAAGGGCACCGTTTGTTCTGAGAGCGCCGCACAATCTCTCGGCGGAGGAGAGGAGAGAGTGGATTAATATATATGTACATTACCAGCTGCTGCAAAGACAATACACAGAGAGGGAGGCCATTAGGGCCTAATGCAGACAGATGAGGTTAATAATATTTGGGAAGTGTTGCTCTATTAAGCAGAGCACTGATTAAGACCTGAGTAGGATCCCCTTCATGAGGCGCTGATTGGGACCCGAACAGTCTTTTGTTCTGTCGCTCCCAGAAAGAGGAGAGAGGGAAGGAGTAGCGGGGGAAGAAAGGAGGGGAACAATGTTCGCTGACTTTTGTGTTTCGGCTGACAATGAGGATAGGCTTAATGAGAATCTTTACAGACCTGGATGGGGTTTATCTAAGTCCAACGCCCACTGATAACTTCATTACAATGATGGAGCAAGCAGATGGAGCCAGCTTTGGGAATCTTTCAGCTCTCTCTTTGAAGGAATAGCTTTGTGATTGGTTTTAGTTCACAGTTGATCTTGTCTCTTAGTCATTGCAGATAACGTTACCGGACCGAGTTTATTCATTTTTTCCCTCATTAGATAACTGGCTTTTAATGAGGGGTGGAGATTCAGCCAGTTGTGGTCTGAAATTCTATCCTCTGAGCCTCGAAAAAGGGGGTTCTTGGTAACACACAATTTCACACAGAAGGCTCTGGTAAAGCTGCTATTGATTTGAAAATCAATAGATAGTGAGGGGAGATGGGGAGGAAATGGCTCGGAATTGGGCTGGCCAGGAAGGCGTCAGGTGCAGCAGGTGTATGTGTGTGTGTGTGTGTGTGTGTGTGCATTTGTGTGTGTGTGTGCCGGTGCGTATGCTTTTGTGTACATGTACTGGTGTGTGTTTGCACAGGTGTGAATGAATGAGCATGGTGTTGAGATACATTAAGGTTTATGGGGGTGGTAACAATCATTTTCACCTTCACACAGTAAATGCAAAATCTTCCCTGGTTTCTAAAAGTTTTTTTGTTAACACATTCTCTTTTCATTTTTCCAAAATGCTTTCAATGCAGATCCATTCATCCAGACTTTTACCTTTTTCCTATGAGAACACATCTTTGGAATCTGGCTTGTGGTGAGTTGTCCCTCACTAACCCTAACTCTACAGTCATGAATGAACAAGTAGATCAACAAAGTGATTCAATCCAAATCCATTGTTGTGGTTTACAATGTTATGAAGGAAAAGACTAACTGTGTGACCTTTCTAACTGTTGGCCAGTGTCCACTGTTTCTTTTATTGAACTGAATCAGGCAACCAGCCCTCTTGCACCTTGCAATACCAAGAGTGTGAGAAAAAAAAGGGAGAGAGAGAGAGAGAGAGAGAGAGAGAGAGAGAGAGAGAGAGAGACACTGGGAAGGACAGGGGAGTATGTGGGATGGGTTGGGGGGGGGGGGGGGGGCACTGTTGGTGGGCAGAGTGAGAAGGATTTCCTAATCCTGTTCAGAGCACAGGGCCCACTAGTGGCTGCTTGGTGCCTCTTCAGCTGCTTCAACTGAGGAAAGGAGCAGATGACAGCCAAGAGGAGAAAGGAAGGATTAAAGAGGCAGAGACAGAGAGAAAGAGAGAGAGTAGAGTAGAAGGGAGAATGGGGTCCACATGTTCACCAGGACAGAGAGCTGCCTCTCTCAATGTGGACTTGGAGAACTCTCACTCCACAGGGAGGAGAGATAATGGCGAAAAAGACAGACCCACCTGTTTAACTCCTATAAATCTTCTCTGTGTGTGTGTGCATGTGTATGTGCTTGTGTGTGCATTGCATCCACATGCACGTGTGCATGGGTGTGTGTAAATCACCCCCTTTGGCCTAATTGGTCACTGATAATGGGCTCATTTCCTGCGGAGGAGGTCGGTAAGTCACTGGGGGCCTGCCGGCTCCCTCTGGGGCCCAGAACACAGGCTGACCAATGCACCGCTCATCTGACTGCGTCCCACTCACCGAGAACCTGAAGCCTCTCTGGGAAAGTCATCTTTTGCTGTGACTTGCCGCTAGTGAACGCTTTGGTGTGCCTGCAGTCGCAGTTTTGCATGTGCAACTGTGCGTGTGTGTGTGTGTGTGTGTGTGTGCGCGTGCGAGGATTTGTGCCTGTTTGCGTCTGACTTGATTGCAACCACAGTTCGGCACCCTTCCCCTGACACCGCTCGTAGAGAGAATTAGAGAGAGGGTGAGATAATCACATGAATAAAATGCAGCCGGTAGCTCATTACAAACCCTATTATTCATTAATTAACATTATTAAAACGTCTAATAGACCCCAGCACTCCTCCCTAGCCCCCCTGCCTCTTTTCAACTAGGTCCCTGCTCCTCGGTCCCTCCCGTGTCTCAACATGAAAAGAATAGCACATCAAACGAGGCCTGGTTTCAATGTGTTGGGGATTTGCAGGTGTAGAATCACACTGCGCATGGGATCTGCTCGTCGGCCGCGCCACGCTCTAACTCTTCCCCCTTTGGCCCGCCGTGACACGCGCCGCTCGTCCGCACCGTAACAAACCCCTCATTAGGAGTGGGGAGAGAGCCGGGCTGTGCGCTCCCTAATTAGGTCCCCATCTGAAACTTCTCTCTCTGTCTTTCCCCTCATCCCTTGTCCTCCCCCCCATATCCCTTCATCACTGGGAGAAAAAAAAGGAGAGTCGGCGTTTATGGGAGGAAGTTTAATCAACTGTATATGGAAGTGATATGCAAAGAGAGACAAGTAAAGGGAAAGTTTTGATAACAATTTGACTCTGTGATATGTGCATGCAAAGGAAAATGTATTCTTTTAGTATTCCAAAGAGATTAAACTCAGGAGACTTGCATGCTGCCAGAGAAATCAAGCGCTATGTCAACAGGGTTTGTCAGTGTCTGTCAAGATTTTGTAATATAATGAAAGATCTTTCAAATATCTGTAAGTTTTATAGGTTTATCTACACACTAGCTAAATCATGCATTCCTTTCCTCTCTTCTTCATATTTTACAGTAATTTGCTCCTTTATGTATATTCATGCCGTAAAATACACAAATTCATCCATGAATGCACAAATGCAGCAGATTAATATGGTTATATAGCGGTGACCAATATTCAACTGAGAGAATAATATCTATCAAAAGTTTTTAATTGTGTTCTGTGAGAACCAGATATATTAAAGATGCATAATATATGTGCAGCAAAGCATGGAAATGTGAATTTTCTATCTCTGAAATGTAATGATTATCATGCATATTCAAATGTCCAAACAATACACCTTAGTTAAACATTAATATCATAATTTGGATACAATCAGTTTAATGTGTCCAGGAAAAGAAGTATTATTCCTCATTTTGTTCTCATTATTTTCAAATAAGCAGGACAATGTATCTGTGAAAAAAAGAGCTGAACAGACAAATGATGAATATGTAGAAACTCTCAGAGATATTAGTAGGGTTTAAACTACATCTTCAGATTACTTTTCTAGTTTTAAATACTTGATGTTCCAGTTGTACTATGACCTTAAACAAGATTTTATTGGAACACAATATCCATACCATTAAGGGAGTCTTTTATCATGCTGAGAGGGACATTGGCTCCTTGTATCCTTTGGTAGAGTCTTTGCACATTAAATTACATTAATATTTCTATTTGTGGCACCACATTCATATGTAACACAATACACCACATGCATATTGTATAATGCTAAAAACAAATATTTTCTCTTGGGATATTTGATATGATAATAAAATTTTTAACTGAATTAATTTCAAGAACACACACTCACACACACACACACACACACACACAAAAAGGAGATATACTGTATATACACATATATTTTCCTCGAGTAATTTGTCAGGCTTTCGGAAAATACATAATCTTCATCAAAGTGTGGGCATGTATCAGTATGGAGATAACACTCTCTCAATCTCTCTCTCTCACACACGCACGCACGCACGCACACACACACACACACACACACACACACACACACACACACACACACACACACACACACACACACACACACACAGTCACACACAAGCTGAGTGATGGCCCCTGACAACTAAATCACAAAAAAGTGGCGTTCCCCCATTTGGCTACAGAACCAGCATCCTCCATTCACCCCTATTCTCTCTCCTGCTCCACTCTCTTACCTCCTTCCCTCCTCTCCTCCCTCTTCCTCCTCTCCTCTCCTGATTAAATCTGCTGCTCCCTGTAGGATTATTAGGATTCTAATTCAATCTGAATTTCAGGAACTTGTTTGCTTGGTTACCTGTCACAGCGTATCAGCTTGTCATATTAGTGGTGATCGTTGGCTCTACCTAATCTGCTTTAAACAATTTCATTGGGTGCTGGTCTATAAATCATTCTGTAATGGGACTGACACGCGCGGGCTTAGCTAGGTAAACAAATCAGCTTTGTTTTATGTTAGGCAGCAATGAACTTGGCTTTATCAACTTCCCATCGATTCACACACACCACAAGGTCAAAATCTCTCCGGCTGCTCATCAATGGAAGTAAGGGTCAGCACTCAGCAATTAGAATATGTATCAGATAGAAGGAGAAGAGCCCATCATATCCTGCTAACACTGAGCCTTTCTCTGAAGCGCTAACTCATTTCTTATCAAAGTGAAGGCATTTCAAAGTAAAGCTGTGCGGCATTGCTGGGGAAGTACTTTTTATAGGAATTTGAAAGAGAAAATAAAATGAGTTTGTAGTTTATTGACGAGAAAGTCCCAGAGGCTACTTAAAAACTCATTAACTTTCAAAACTAATTCTAACGTGTTGATTAAAATCTAAGGGTGTGAGGTTTCTCACTGTAGATGGTTGAAATTCTTTAGGGTTGGTGGTTGCGGATTTCCCAGGCATGGTAAAAATCTTCCTTTTGACCTGTTTAGAAAAGTTCACAATTTTGAAATGATTTTAGATTAACCAGAGCACAACATCTGCTGGGTTTGTTTTGCAAACAGATTGAAACCATATGTTATTCAGTACAATGAAAAAAGGAATAGTCTGTCACAATATATTCTAAAACCACTGATTTTCAGCAGTATCCTGCCACATCTTTTACAAATGAACAGTTATTTGCAAACCTACTGGAAATACAACTACAAATGTAAAGACAAGTTGACATATTTGTTACTTATTTTATATATACCATATTACTTTGATTTGGCATTGCCAGACAAATATCTTCATGCATGCTACTGCACAGTGCTGGTATTATGTTGTACTTAATGAAGTCAGCACATGGCAGGGTGAATATTGGCCTTAGCAGAATGATGCATGGTCCAGCAGACATCAAAAGTCAAATGCAGACAGCACACAGACCAGGGCCAGCTGTCCTCATCCAGAATGAGGGAAGAGTTACACCGCCTGTCAAACAGCATAATCTTTGCATCACACACGTAAAAGGGCTTCAGAGTCTAGTGGAGGGCAAAGCCATTGTCAGAAACAGACCAAATCTCATGGAATTCTTTGTTCTCTCCTGGTCCCTTGTGAAAACTATAAAGAATGTATGTCTAAATAATAAGTGGTTTGGGTTCAGAGCATCCAGTGTATTCATTTCTGCTGAATCCATGCATTTCTTTGTATCTCCCTGTCTCAAAAGCCAAAATTACATTGTGCATCGCTAAATGCAGGAATGATACGTGTGGAAAAACATATTCTCTGCATACTGGTGCTGATATTGACAAATATAGAAAATTACAATTCAAACATTGACAGAAATATGTTTCTGCATTATACTTAAAGGTGTTACATGTAGCATTTTAACATCAATACATCATTGCCACTAATTTTGAGACATTAGTACTTTACTTTACTTACTGTAAACAAACAAGACCATCATTGAGAAGATTAGCAGCCTCTTCGGGCATCTATAATGCATTTTACACTGTGTATCACTGGGTCAGATTTTGTGGATTGCTTTATAGCACAAAGAGATATTACTTTATGGCACACAACAGTAATACAGTAATAAAGTTATTCTGGTTCCACTATTCTAACTGCAAAATTTCAACCTCACATTAGCTTATCTTGTTGCAGTGCATATTGGCTGTTATCAAGGGATGTTATTGACTTTTATCCTTCTTCTTCAAGAGTCAATAACATCCCTTGATAACAGCCAATATGCACTGCAACAAGATAAGCTAATGTGAGGTTGAAATTTTGCAGTTAGAATAGTGGAACCAGAAGTAGCGACATCTTTTCAACAGGAGGCAACAGGGTTTATGGGAAATGTGGACTTAATTTTAAGAAACACAAAATGTAGCAAACACCTTTAAAATGTCTGTTCCCCAAATAATTGCAGTTTGCTAATTGATTAGGTACACTTGCCTGTCTAGTTCAATCCTCCAGACAGTGAGTCATGTATAAACAAGCACCTAATTTGTGATAAGCTACGACCAGTTTAGCACTTTGAAACTGACTCAGCAGACTCATTAGAAGCTGGGATCTCAGGCGTGGCAAACCTATGCTTTACCAACCGAGCTGCAATCAGGAAGCAGCAATCAGGCATAGAGTCTTTATAGCTGTGTCCTGCAGTGGCACATCCACAGTAAGCTAGCTGATGGTTGAAGCATAAGCATAAAGCATGCAGACAGGGATTTTCATGCACTACAGTGTCTAGAGTTTACCGAGAACGGTGCGTTGAACAAAAAACGTTCAGTCAGCGGCAGTCCTGTTGGTGAAAACGGCTGGTTGATGAGAGAGGTCAGAGGACAATGGCAGGACTCGTTCAAGCTAAGAGACGCGTAACAAGTATGTAAATAACAGCTCCGTACAACGGCGGTGTGCAGAAGGGCATCTCAGGACACACAACTTGCCGAGTCTTGAAGCAGAGGGGCTACAGCAGCAGATGACCATGGGTTTCACTCCTGTTAGCTAAGAACAAGAAAATGTGGAAAAACATTGGTCTGGTCTGACGAATCCAGATGACTGTTGTTACATGCTGATGGCAGGGTGAGAATTTGGTGTAAACAACATGAATCCATGGATCCATCCTGCTTGGTGGTAGTGCTGGTGTAATGGTGTGGGAAATGTTCTCTTCACACACTTTAGGCCCCTTAGTACCAATAAACGCCACCGCAGACCTTCAAATTGTTGCTGACCAAGTCCATCCCTTCATAGCCACAGTCTACAGTTTATTTATGGAGAATGTACCATCGTCTCAAGGCAGTTCCAGGAACATGACAGTGACTTAAATTCAGTCTCCAGATCTCAACCCAATACAGCACCTTTGACATGAATCTGCAGGGACTGTGTGAGGCTATCAAGTCCACATGGACCAAAATTCCTCTGGAAAATTTCCAGCACTGTGTTGAATCCATACAATAAAGAATTCAGACTGCACTGGAGACAAGAGGGGGTCCTGCCTGGTACTAGCTACATGTGCCCAATAATTAAATACTGGGTGCTTGTAGAAATACTAATTAACAACTCTCATTACTCCTCTCTTTCTGAGAGAGAGAGAGAGAGAGAAAGAGAGAGAGAGAGAAGGAGCGCAGTGTCGAACAAACGCCAGTGAGCTGACCCGTTCAGCGTCGTGTCATGGGATCTTTTCACACCAATACATCTCCCTAATGCAGGCAATTTCCTGCAGCTTTGCACCCTAAGAGGGGATTTGACCTCTGTGGGCGACACTTAAAGCGAATTCTAATGTTTGCCAATAAGGAGGGATTAAGCACATGACAGCTAGCAGGTATGAGAGAATGAGAGTGCACTCTTCAAGTCACAGTCTTAAGTATATGTACTGTATTTATGTGCGTATGTATGGGTGGGTATTATGTACATGTGCATTATCTATGTAAACAACTTTATTTTCAGCTAAACACACACACACACACACATACACACAAAGGCATACATACACTTTCTGCTCTCCGTGTGTTCAGCTCTTGACACAACTGCCCTCTGCATGCTGGTGGGGTTTGGGGCAGAAAGGACCTTGTATATGGAGCATATTCTAAATGCACATATGAATGATGATACAGTCTGTCAGGTTAGAAGCTGCTTTATAGAATAGTGGTGGAGCTTGGATGAATATATCTCTGCCAAAGTGGTTGACAAGGCATCTGGAGTAAACACAAAAATGTCAGAGTCTGTGCATTGATGTTTTTCAGAAGGCCTTTTTTGTTTTGATATTTGTGTGCAATATTTTGGAAGGAAACTTTCACCACTTGAAAACCCTCCAAATCACAGCTGGCATGTTGAGGATAATCTTTTCAATTACCTGTGTCTATGTTTCTGAGTGTGATAGGCTCTTAGCCCTCTGATTCCCCCGCACCCCAAAAACTGTGTGCTGCTGTTGACAATGAGAGGTAAACAAGAAGGGGGAGAGAACTCACCAAATCCTCCAGAGGCCTGGAGGGGAAGCCACACAGCCCAAACTCCTTTCACTCCTCAGCTGTGAAGCAGCACCTCCTTCATTACCTTTTCATTTGTCCTTTTCGTTCCATTGCATTCTCTCTCTCTGAATCTCTCTCTCTCTCTCTCTCTCTCTCTCCTCCTCTCTCTCTCCTCTCTCTCATAGCCAGGAGAGAGCCACTCGATGGGAAACCACGAGAAAGGAATGAAAACCTCCCCCCTCCTCCATCTCTTTTCTCTGAGAAAGAGACATTTACCTCCGGCTTTCAGCGAGGAGACGATTGTTTACTTTGAGTGATATGCGATTATGACAGTTCAACAAATCAACGTTACACCGGTTTGCGGTTAATGGTGGAATTTTAGAGTAATCCCATGTAAATTATTAATCCTGTCTGAGGAAAGTTGCAACACAGAGGCATACAGCACATCTCTACACACTCCAACCTGACAGTTGCACTGCTGTGCCAAAACGTTTGACAGCCTGCTCTACTTTAAATTTGTTAAGAAGACATTGGGGCTGAATGTGAGTCAGATTCGAAAGCTGATCTGAGATCATTGCCGTGTCTCTTGCACATCAACTGTAATGGTTGCTTGGCTGGACTGCAGGGCTATAAAACACAGTGAACCTCTTATACTCGTTGGATTTTTAATTTACACAGTGTGCTTCATAGTGTGCTTCATACACACTAAGCCAGATCATTTCCTATTGTATCATATATTATGTGTCTTTACAATCTCAGAGATGATTCCTTTGGCACTTTTATTGGTTGGAGAGCATTGGGAGTCCATGAAAGCCAATATGAGAAACATAGTAAGTGAAAAAAATAAGAATGACTCACTGACAGCTCATTCCTATTTTAAAACTAGAAATAGATCTAACTGCAGAGGTGTATTTGCCTCTATTTTCTTTACTTTCCTCTCCTCTTCCCTCCTCTCCTCCTCCTTCTCCTCCCCTCCCCTTGGTGGTCAGTGCAAGGATCATGAGGTGAAGCAGAATCAGAGTGGTACACAGATTACTCTCTGTCTCCCTCCATTCTCTTCTCCCTGTGGTTGACAGGGCCTGTCTGGCCTAACCTGGGTGGAAAGTGACTCTAATTGTCATCTCCACAGACAAGGCTCTGCAGCCATCCTGGAGACACGGGCAAAATATACTAAGCTACTTTATCATATAGACAGAGCCAAACCAGCAAGGCGTCTTATTGACATAGACTTTTATGCAAAGATAGACTTTTTGAATTGGCAGGTCACGTCACCCACTGCTTAGCATGCATACATAATGAGACTAAAGCTTTTTAGGTCCTGGCTGAGACACAGGCATCTGACAGGTAGGGTTTAGGAGTTCAAGGAAATGTATATATTCCCTGCCTCATCTCCTGGACCTAGGCTGGTTATAGATGATTGTGTTAGCTAGGGGCAGAGCATTTTACCAAATGTTCGATGCTCAATAGCATTAGTTTAAAACTGTTGCTATGTCATCTCAACTGTGGCTTACACCAGCACACTCCTAATGCAAGCTATCAGAGCTGAATGTTTTGTTTTATCATAAAAAAGGAAGACATTTTGAGCAGAGCATGGGTTTGACTGGTTACTGTAAGGAAGGCCTGCATTTGAGCCAGACAGTCCAAAATATGATCATGATGTCTTGTTTTGACAAGTGAGAAAATGTGAAGTGAGCTCAAGCACTCATGTTTATGTATTAACACAAAGTAAACAACCTTATTTAAAAAAAAAAAAAAATGCAGTTCCCATGTGCATAGATCAAACCTTTGATTATGCAGCACTCCTAACACTGTGGAGTTTGATCAACCTCTGTTTCAGCTAGCACCAAAAGCACCTTTTGCCTAGCTTTGTTTCCTTTTTTACTATGGATTTCAGCTGTTGCCCCCCAAAGGTGAAATTACCCTGCTTTTGTATGAGGCACACACAGCCTTTGAATGCAGCCTGCGAACGCCTGTGGGCCTATAAATGTGCTCTGAGAGGGAAAGAGAAAGTTAAGCTGTCCTATTGAATTGATTGAACATTCATGAAACTAAAGCATGCCCTCCCTCCCACCCCCTCACATGTGGAAATGACTTCCAGACATCTCCAAAGTCCCGTATGGAGCACAGCCGTGAGGATCCCTACCTTACAGTCAGGTGCTGAGCTATTGCCCTGCAGGCACAATTCAATTGTTAAATCTCTTATGAGTAGTGCAGGAGGGTTCATTTTACAGCTTACAACCTTACATATGCATGTTTTTGACTTTATTGGAATAATTGCACAATTATTTTACACAGTATCTTATTTGTAATCATGTTTCGCTAAACTGCGCATAGTTGCATAAATTGGGGCTAAAAGAGCAAGAGCATTTTACAGCAAGGCACAAAAAGGCTATTAATCACCCAAGAAAAGGTAACATACTATTTTAAATTCTTTTTTTCCCTCTACATCCAAGTCCTCTTTTTATCTGGTAATCATATAGGAATTTTGCAGGGGCACATGTGGCCACTCTATCTATTGACTTATTCGACTTTTATGTTGCTCTCGTCATTGCATTTTGATGTATCTAATCAAAATGCGTTATTACTTTTGTCTGACAGTGTACTTAAACAGAATGAATTCCAAGATGTTCTCGTAATCTGTCCAATGTCTGTATATCGTCAGCCTCAAAGAGAGCTATACTGAAAGTAATTTTCAATGTATTTGGGGGAGAGTCAAACAATCTCTGGAAGAAGAACTGATCAAAATGCACGAGAGACGATCAATAAAAGTGAGAGAAGTTCTATGATTCGAGCCGAGACGATGAATTACGCCAATTCTTCGTACTCCCATTCTGCAGACATGTGTGTACATGTGTGAGCGCTCCTACATTCCCGCATGTGCGTGTGTGTTGTTGAATGAGTGTATGCAGTGTGTGTCTGTGTCATGATCGGGGCATTATATCACCACAGAGCCCTCTGCACAGCATGCAGCGCACCAACAGACTACATCATGTCCCTCCATTAAACCATGCGACATGTTCCACCCAAGGTTACGGCCATAACCACAAAACAACAACAGCCTAGACAGCCATGAGACCTAATCATTATTTGGCAGTAGTAGCGAAACCATGTCAGGGTGAAGCCCCCAACATCCTGCTTCCCAGTCACATTTTAATCATCTGCAATTAGTTTTGTTTTAATAACACTCACAATTAAGGGTCCTCCTGTTTGCATAATTCATGACACCACGGCGCTGATGTCAGAAATCAAATGCAACAAATTAGAAATAACAAGTTTGAGACAGTGTGATTCAATTAAGATCCGGGGAAACATTGGGCCATGCATAATTGAGGGGCCAGCAAGGCAAGACTCATGTCAGGCCTGTCAGCCCTGCTGCAGCTATTGGATTTGGCCTGTCACACACACTCAAATCAGCCCTGTAAAAATTACAGGTTACATTGATTTCTTGTTTTTATTTGTGAGTGCTTGTGTGTGTGTGGCGGAGTGTGGGAGTGTGTGTGGTCGTGTTCGTGCCTTCTCTGCCACATATACGTGCATATGTAGTTATCTGTGTGTGTGTGTGTGTGTGTGTGTGTGTGTACATGTGTGTGTATGTGGGTGTGCTGGGATGTACAGTGCTGTAAGAGCAGGATATAAATCAGGTGTGGGAGCCATGCAGAGGCTGATAGCTGCAGCCACATCTGGATCTCCAACTTTGCAGCTCAGGCATTTAGACGCTGAGTGGAGCTGAAGTGAGCTGTGGGCCAACACACTGGGCCTGCAAACCGCATGATCACAACGTATTGTTATTGTTATGCTGATATTAGGATGATCAGCATTTAACTCAGTCGGTTATTTGCAGAAACTTGCAAATATGTGTGCTTTGTTGCCATTTGTGTGTGTGCATCTGTGCGCTTGTGTGTATGTCTAACGGTATGTGCATAATCCCTGGTTACCGCATGATTGAGTCTTTGAAGGTATCTAGCATGGTGTGCCAAGTTGCAGATGTTGTGTTTGTTCACCATGTTACACATCAGCTGCAATAACAAACAAATACTCAGCAGCTCACTGAGGGGACTGCCAAAACTCAGCACAGAGTAGAAGTGCATTTATGTGAAAGTTGCACGCTACTCTGTCTTTATTTTTTGTCGTAGGATGCCATAAAGTACATAAAGACTCATAAAAGAGTCATGTGAGGCAAGTGTATTCGTGCTCATGCTGTGAGTGTGTCTTCCCTCCTGTGTTTACTCATGTCTGTTTGTGTTTCAGTTCTGCATGCAGTTAGAAAAGTTCTCTTCAGTCACATCAGCGCACACAGTCCACTCAGCTCTCTGGATTCATCTTTAAAACGAACTCGCTGCAGACCTGTGAGCTCTGCGGCCAGATTGCATTCTCTATAAACTGTGTGTGTTTGTGTGAGTGAGGAGTGAGTGTCGGGTGTGAACCGTGCTCCGTGTTATGAAACACTTACAGGGTTTTAATTATCACACAATTTTCAGGGATTATTGAAAGCAGAGGAAATGGAATAACTTCTTTACGAGTTTGAAAACACCCCCTAATGCTTATTTAATTAAACAATCGTAACCACGTCTCGTAAAGCGCTCAGAGTTAATAAGATTTCTTAAACAAACTCACATTAAGGAAGAATGCTGCCACGCTTTTGAAATTCACTGCCCATTCTCAGGATGGTGTTTGGCAACCTGAGGTAGAATTGAGGCAAATGACGCCTGGAAAGCTCAATTGTATATGTGTACTTGGCAATAAAGAAAGCGTCACTGATGTCGCACTTCATTTTGGGCTATCAGTATTGCTATCCCAGCCATAATCTTCAACACAACCTAACAGGGCGGAAATCAAAACCACACAAACACTTCAGCCAAAACTTCCTGTATGATGTATTTTCAGATTTGGATCTTGTTGAATGGCCGCTGGTGTAGGAAGGAAACATGTGTTAGTAAACTATCAGACAGAGCCACACGTTGCCTTCAGAGTCAGTAATTTCTGACTGAATAATCACTAATGACTGAGGACCAATAGCTCCCCGAAGCATCATCACAATCTCTCCTGTGACTGGCTAATTGTAGCCAGACACACTAACCTCCCAGTGGCCTGTGTCCTGGCTGTAACCCTGGAGCTTCTCTCTCCCTCTTTCCCTCTGTTTTTCAAACTCTGGCTCTCCCTCCTCTCTTTTCGCCCCCCTTCTCATACCGTTTTTTATCAGCCTCTCACTCTTTTCTAAATTGGCCCACTCCTATCCTCTCTCGCTTTCGCTTCCCCTGCACCCCACCCCCCTCTCAGCTACAACGACATATGGGAAACTTTTTCAGGCTGATTGCTCCAATCTGATTAAGGGAAGTTATGTAGCTGCCATTTATCGCTGCTCTTGTGAACCAGTGAGCAGCTGTGACGCTAAGGCAACAGCTCAATCGAGTGCCCTTTTTTCTCTCACTGCCTGTTCTCAGTCCAAACTTAGCCATTAGATCCTGTTCAGATTCCTCAGATTGTTCTAACTGCCAAGGCTGCAGCATGAATCAAAACCACTGGCAGACAGACAGATCTCTCCATACTTGCAGGGTTCAAAATAATGCCCACTTAAGGCTAGAGTGGCCTGTATTGATGTAAGTTAATTCAGAGAGTCTAAGAGAAACAGCACTTAGTGGGTTGGGGGTGCCACGGTTGGGGATGGTAAAAAAAAAAATGTATGTGCGAGAAAAAAAAGCTTTCCTCTGAGAGGCGATTTTCTCCCGTTTACACATTAATGCAGTTGGTTTGGGTTCAACAAAAGGGGGACTTGGCCTGAGGAGCTGAGTGGAGAGGGGAATTAGAGCATTTAGCCATCTCCAGACACAGGAGAGAAATGAGCCTTGTGGCCTTTGTGTTATCTAATCTCGTTTGCATTTCCTTTCAACATCATGAAAGAGAAATGTAATAGGGGCCTGATTGTGTTTGTTTGGTGAAATTCTCATTTAAGCTGCTGTGGCTATGTGCCTCCGTGAATAACTCTCGCCTGGCTGTGTGTGTGTGTATGTGCATGTCGGTGTGTATGGTTTGTGCATGTGTTAAGAGCAATGGCTTGCTTTGGGATGATGAAAAACAGCAGCCTCAAAAATGAAGGCTACACACAAGCCAAAAATGAAGCTGAATTTATGCAACATCACCACTTCTTTCTCTGACGTGTGAACTGCTCAGTTCATAGCTTCGAGTGATTGACTAGTGGAAGGAAGCGCAGGCCTGATGACAAAAGAGACGAGAAATGGACATGGAGTGGATTTGACATGATGAGTGTCAATGCCCCCATTGATCAGTAGCATTGACATCCCTCCTAGAACCCTGCAAGGTGGGGTTGGAGTAGGCAGGCAGCTGAAGGTCACAGCTCGCTGTCACAGCACTGTCCAATCACATTACACATCATGCCGCCTGAGGAGCTGCTCGCCTTCCTCACATGATGGACAGATGACAATCACTCGCTCTCTATTGTTTCAGTCAGTCTCATCATTCCTGGGATACATGTGTTCCTGAGATTCTGTTCCCATTTATGTCATAAAAAAGTGTCAAACTATATTGTTGGTAAAAGTGTCAAGCTATATCTTTGGTATCAAAACATTCACCAACTTAATGAAGATTAATGATTGTGTTTTGTTTTCCACTATCCCCAAGTTTCACTTTTTTGGCCCTGAAATAGTTTTAATTGCACGGCGCTGGCAATATCAGCTGCTGATTTATAGCTGTGTGTTGGTCAGAGAAGGTGTTTGTGCTGGGAGCCAATGGGCTCTTTGTGTTTATGATGAGGGGAGAGGATGGAGAGGTGATTTAGTTAGACAGCAGGTCTGCTTCTTCTCAGTGCAAACCTCCAGTAGGCAGGCCATTAACGGAGGTGACAGGGAAAAGCAGTGGCAATCTCTTTGATTCTGATTTACACCCTTGCTGAAAAACCCAAACAAATTAGAGGAACAAAATAATACACAGAGAGAAATAAATCACATTAATGATTAGGCTTTGAACGACAGTCAGACATGAAAGCGAGTGGCGGCGGGGGCATCTGGAGGAAAGGATGGCAGATTATGAGATGATATTAGGAGCTGTCTTCAGAAAAAGGCTGAGAACCATCAGGCACCACCAGTAACGAGGAGAAGGTCTTTGTTCTTTTCTCCACACAGTAACTAACATGTTGTTATTCAAGTCAACAGCCACTAGAGCCTCGTTAGCAGGCCAAGCAGCTTACTGGTAATTAGCTGACAAAAGGATGAAATTCACTGGAAATATCTTGTATTAAATGTAAGGAGTTTATTGACCTAAATGTTGCTCTTTGACAATAAGTATATGTAGGGTACAAGAAAATTTGAAAATTCCAGAAATGCTATGCATGAAGTGATATCTAATACTCATCAGCAATGTTTTTGAGATTACATTTTTAATGTCATATAATGAAATTTTGTAAAAATAGAAAAACAATAATTAGAATGGTCATGCCTTTTCATAGAAATTGCAGGGATACAACAGTACAACATAGCAAAGCCATAATAATATAATATAATATAATATAATATAATATAATATAATATAATATAATATAATATAATATAATATAATATAATATGATATAATATAATATAATATAATATAATATAATATAATATAATGAAAGGATACAACTTTTAATATTGTTATCCTTTCTTATCTCTTAATATACAGAATAAAGAAAGAAATGTATCTCTGTGTCTTGATTAAAGGAATGTATTCATTCACAATATGTTGATGTGATGAAAAATGCAGATACCATCCAAAAGGACATTTTACTGTGGAAACAGTCAAATGCAATGTGAAATGACTGTTACACTCATATTCTTCCCTGTATTGGGACATGTGGTTCCTCTCATAGTGTGTCGCCTGTTTCTATCAGAAAGTGAGAAAGCGAGGGCCTGCTGCCCGCTGAGGACTGCCAACCTGCTGTACGTTTGACCTGTTGATAGACTGTTGCTGCTCTGCTCGCCGCACGCCGCTAAATGAACTGTTCCAGACCGAGCGGCTCACTGCACTGTGGTCCCACGGTGAATTCCAGATGACAGCACTAATAGATGATCCTGTGATGCAATCATCTCTATCCCTGCTGCCTTGTTCAGCAGATGGGCTGCATTTCCCATTTAGACCTTTGAGAATGAGCGCTCCTTAATACAGACATGCAAAAGTCATTACACCTCTTATGTACACACTCCTGCTGGAGATCCATAATGATTACATAATTCCATTTGATTTCAGGAAATTAGTCCCCAAATACTTTCCTACAATCAGACTTGACAGTTGGTATAGAAGGTGAGGCCTCAGCTTATGTATATCTCCATCATCGGAGCTGTGTGTGTGTATTCGCTTACAGCTTATTGGAGCAGGACTGGGTTACAGCGATGTTCTGTGTCAGTCTGCACTCTAACAACTGTGTAAACAGAATTAGCCACGACAACACATAGAGACCCAATAATACACACCGCTAATGGGGTCTTGAAATGTGCTTTATAAATCTAATTCATTATTGTTTATTATTATTATCCGTGAAGCTTGATATTTCAGAAGTACAGTAAGTGGGAATTACTGGCTGTAATTGCAGGCCTGTCATCCCGACATGTCTCTGTATAAGTCAGAGCAAAGCAGCGCTCTTCCATAACTAAACACTGTCATTCAAAAAGATTTTCAAATCTATAGCTGTACAGATAATTGCTGCAGCAATAACTGAGGTATTTTCTCCTGTCGTCAGTGTGGCAGAGTGGGCCTGTGTCTCTCCCTGTCCAAACCTCCCAGGTCCACTAGTAGCTGGGCTGCAGCAGCGTCTGCTCTCCCTGGGGAGCAGGGTAACAGAATCCCAGGCTTATACAGACATCCACACAAAGGACAGGCCTGCGCTGGCAGGTGGCCCCAGTGTAAGATAAGTGTGTTTTCTGTTTGGGGGAGGGTGGGTGGGTGGGGTGGGGGGGGGGAGATGGGGTGTGTGGATGAAAGAAAGACTGCTCACTTACAGGGCCTGTTCCCGTTCTCAGGGGCGCAGAGATGATGCCTCGCATTGGGCCCGACACACAAGGAGGTGGGACTTAGATAGAGTGAGGCAATATAGACATGGCGATCTGTGTATGTCTGTGTTAATGTGTAAGCAGACTGCCCCCCCACACACACCTACCCCCACCTCCCACACACACACACACACACACACACACACACACACACACACACACACATAGAGCAGGGGGCCACTAACTACTCCCTCCTCTCTCACTCTTCCCTTTCAGAGTGGGTACAAGTTACAAATGCCTCATTCTGGGCTAAAGAAAACACCCATCACAACAATGGGATCATTAATCGGCAGACGTCAACTCCTCTGTTCAGTCTTACATGTCACTCTACCCCCCTTCCTCTTCTCCTCCTCTTCTCCTCCTCTCTCTCTCTCTCTGTCCGTTTCTCTCTCCAGCCCAGCAACAACTGCAGAATTTGCTTTTAACTCGGAGGCGAGTTGCAAGATACACAAATAACACAGAGGTGCATTTATGGTATTTGTATAATCCATGAAGCGAAAATTACACGCTATTTAGATGAAAGGCAATTAGACAATTACAGCTAATGAGGCCAATCCTTTTCTTTCACCCCAAAAAGTCCACAGACTAATTATCAAATTAAAGAATGCTCCTTTTTTCCCTCTGACCCCCTCGCTGTCGTAAAGGGAGGGCGCTTTGGGAAAGGCAAACATTGGTCTAGTCTGTGGAGGCTGAGGCTGGGGAACAGGCAGGCAGCATTTAGAAAGTGATGGGTGTATTAATCACAGCTGAAGTTAAGACAGCTTTATGGTCCACAGGCACACACACACACACACACACACACACACACACACACACACGCACACACACACACACACACACACACACAGACATACACAAACATGCCTGGACATGCACATACACACACACACATATATATATATACACACACACACACTGCTGCTCAGTCCGCTACCCATCATACAGGACTGGACCAATGGGCCACCAGCCAAACAGGAAACATGGTTGTACCCACAGGAAGAGGACCTGCTCAGACGACTAGCAGACCCTGCTGGGGAGACTTCCTACTCTGGGGGGGTCAAAGGTCTAAAAGAAATCCACCTGACACATGAGACTGACAGCGCACACATGCACACACAACACATACTGTAGACGCATGCTTTCTGTGTTATAGTGATACAGATTTTCCTCTACATAAAGCCTAAGAATTTAAAGCATGCTCTGGCTTCCTGTTAGATACAGTGGCGATGACAAACAACAAAGCGGTGGTGGGAACCAGCTGTGACAGTGTCCTGGAAGCAGGATTCCTCCGCTCTCCCCTGCAACTGAAGGCATGCTAATTGAGATGCCTTGACTGATGCTCGCACTGACTAATCAAACAGCGCCTGTTTTCTCTCTCAGTACTTGGAAAGCTGATCAGGCTCCATGGGAGACCAGGGAAATTATTTCCCAGTGTGCCTCCAACATGTCTTTTAGCCAAGTGGTCTGGCTCTTTGTGGTACAAAGGGTTTGCTCCAAAACAGCTTTCCAGAAATGTTCATGCTCTGTTAATACCATCCCTCAATTAACACCAACTTAACTCAGACCATGCAGTACCGCTCACTGACATCTGATTTCTCTCTCTCTCTCTCTCTCTCTCTCTCTCCCTCGCTTTCATTCTGTTGCTGGCTTGAACTACAGCTGCACCTACTGGCAACAGAGAGGCACATTCTGAGTGCAGCACCTCAACACCATCCCCCTGTACGCCTATTGAATGATATCAGACCCAAGAGGACTATGGAACAAAGCTTTAAGTCTACCAGTAATGGGATGCTGATGAGAGCATAAATGTCTAATATTTCAGTTTGCAAATAATTCTCCCTTGTACGAATCCGATAAAAATCCTATAAAAAT
Source organism: Centroberyx affinis (assembly GCF_046629955.1). NCBI lineage: Eukaryota > Metazoa > Chordata > Actinopteri > Beryciformes > Berycidae > Centroberyx > Centroberyx affinis. The sequence continues at coordinate 225,672 of NW_027280036.1, forward strand.
CCAAATAATGTAGCACTTTTTTTGACATGTGATGCTAAGAGTGTCACACAGCTATCAGGTTTCTCCCGTCAGGAGTAGCAGGCATCAACTTAACTGCTGTTTTTCCTTCATTTTCCCACTCTCCCGTTCTTTCTTCATCGCCAGCAAAGCCGTGTCTTCCTCTGCCACCCATTTTACACTTTGAAACAGCGCGAAGGTCAGGGTTCAGAGGTTAAAGAGAAGTTCTTTTCGCACTCCCACGCCTGCCCTCGCTGCTCAGAGCGGCGCTACAGGTGCAGAGTGTCTCTGAAACAACTTAACAGGCCCCTGCCTCCGCGGGAAGGCCTCCGAGAAAAAAAAATACGCTCCTAATTGTTCCCTGCTCTGTGCCGATGACCGGCCCAAACACTCTTTGTTATTGCATCTTTGCACAGTATTTTTCCAGTCGTAGCGGCAGACAGAGGGGTTGGTGTGAGTTCACAGTCCCTGGGCTATGACAGTAACTCCTCCTGTCACCTGCTTTCATATGGCAGGAGAGTTGGTGTATGGTAAGAGACGCCAGCTGACACCTCTGACATGGCTGGACTTAATGAGGACTGATGGGAGCCTGTCAGAGGAGTGACACATTAAGCAGCCTTGTCGTGGATCAGCCTTCGAGTTTTATGCAAAACCAGGCCCTTCCGTTTACTTGGAGATGACCTTCCAAAGTTCACTGGAAGTCTTGCAGATGCGGAGCTAGGTCGAGTTTAATATTTCAGCTTTGGATGCAGGGATTGCTGAGTTGAACACACGCGGGCGCACACGCACGCACATATACAAACACACGCACACGCACGTACGCGCACGTGCACACACGCATACACACTTCCTTTAAATTTCACCTCAGAAAGTTCAACTGCAGGACGAGGCATATGATTTCTAAGTTCTGAGTGTTCATTAAAGTTTGGACTTGGAAAGCGAGCACTGCTTGACACATCCCTCTGGTGAATACAAATACATAAAAACACTGAATGCAGAGTATGTTTGTGAAGGTAAACAGGGAAGCGATTTGGTTTGCATGAGTAAAGCGTTTGGGTAAAAGCTCTGTGGCCTTGCTGAGGCTGTGGGAGTTGGAATTATACAAATGTTGTAGGAAGAGACAGAAGGAGAAAAAAGAGAGGAGGAGGAATTTTGCCTCTGTGGATTTCTGCTGAATTGTTCTGTATTTACTCTCAAAACATAAACAATACTAAAATATTACATATTCAGCTACTGTCACTGTCAAAGAAAATAACAAATAAGGTTTGTTTAAGAAATATAATAATTTGACAAAATTTGAAGATTAGCAACTTTTAATCTCAAATTATGTTGAATTACTGTATATTATGTGTATATTGCTGGGAGCAATATAAGTAGGAACCACAGCTAATAAATCTAAAAACAAATTTGTGAATCAAATGTTGATTTGTCAAATACTAAAGTAACTATTTACTTCTAACTATGGCATATTTATTGTAGCTATTCATCAAATTCAGATGTTAACTTTTTAAACACAAACCTCCTCAGTTTCATGGTAGTCCCTTAACGTCGTAATTCTTAAGAATCACTCCATTTAAACTGGAAATGAGGGGGCTCCATGCTGTAACTCTCCAAAACAGCCATATATTCCCGTCAAGAGTAACATTAAGTTATTTGCTCATTTGTCTGAATGGTTGGAATAATTTGTGTGAATGTGCTTTTATACCTCCCTAGTGATCCATAAATCAAAAACAGCTTTTCATGGCCCCTCCAACATAATTTGTTTCCCTTTGTTTATCCCTCTTTAGTCACTCAAAGCTTGATTCATGGTGAGACAAATCTCACTTGTAGAATTTGTCATGTTGTAGTCAATTTGAATATATTTTGTGCAGGACGATCCCTTTCAAACTAATTACTTAATTATTCATTTAGTAATAAGATCTATTAAAACAGCTTATTTCCATTCAAAGATGCTTTATTGGCATGACTGTCAAAAATTAACAATATTGTCAAAGCGGTTTGCAATACATTAAAATTGTCATGTATTGTACAAACAATATCAAGTAATTGGGCTACTAATATTGGTTTAAGCAACAGTTGTAGGACCTCTTATAAATACTAAAATTGCTTAAATTTAAATATCTAATATAAAATCTAAAATTAAAGAATGATTATTTGACCACATGTTCTACTGAACCTCCCTTTTACTCACTTGTGTCTGGCATCATTAATAATATTCTATTCTCACCATACTAATGTCAGAGTGAGCCTGTGCCTGGTATTTGCAGCAGGGTTAGAGTTTTTTCCCCAAAACTGACAAGTTGGAATCTATCATCTTCCTGAGTGTGTGTGTGTACACGTGCAATTTGTGTGTGTGTGTGTGTGTGTGTGTGTGTGTGAGAGAGAGAGAGCTATTCCACTTTAGCAACAGGAGTGGGAAAACAATTGTTCCTGACTGATTTTCCCCTAACCCCGTAATGAAGCCCATGTGTACGACTGGCCTTTCAACAAGCTGCAAATCTGAGCGCGGCCCACTCTCCACTTGATTAAAGCAACAGCCACTCACCTGCTCCTCATTAGCCTGGACCAGGAACAGACCCAGCCAAATAAGTTAGCACCTGTATGTTCCAATTCCGCATGCCTTCTACATGTATGTAATATTTGTGTGTATTAAACTGACAGCTTTATAAATGATGGGATGGATTTAGAGGGCGGTGATGCTGCTGTGTGCTGTGAGAGAGAGGAAGAGCGATGGAGGCACGGAGAGGAAAAGGAGAAATAGCAGAGACGTTTTCTGTGTTTTGGGGTCGGTGGAGATAGATGAGGGACTGGGCTTGGAAACACTCGTTAGCAATAATCAGCCTCCCTAAAGGAGAGCAGATGGTGGCCGGGAGCAAAACAAATAAGACTTGTTTCACTCTAGATACACTGTACATGCAATGGCGCAAAACATACAAGAAATTACCCAAAGATAAAGGATATATCCATCGACTGTGGCATCGAAATGCGTGTGGGTAAGCGAAACACAATGCATACAGTATCTAATGCGAATATATGTGATTGTAAATGTGCTCAGACACGCTGGTCATTACAGAACAACCCTAAAGGGCATTGTGTGGGATGGGTTGATCAGAGCTGTGTTGTTTCTGTCTGGTTCCTGCTAACCAGTGACTCCTCTGACCTCTGCCTGCTCTGAATGGAAGCATATTAACACTCCAGGCTCTGAGCAACATTTAACCAATTTGGTAAATTATCTGTGGGGCCACTTTTATAGGGCTTCCTTATTATTCACCAGGAGAGGGAGAGGGAGAGAGAGAGAAAGAGTAAGAGAGAGAGAGAGAGAGAGAGTGGGAGAGTTGATGGAGGGATAGGGGTATAGAGAGCCCACTCCCATTTACATACATTACCAGTCCTTTGCCTTTCCCAGTGTCCCGTAGAGGAAGCACCTGTTAGCCTCTCCCAATCTTCTCTCCCCCCTCTCCCCTCTCTCCTCGTTCTTTCATCTCTTCCCTCCGCCGTTGTAGCCTCTCAGCCTCGACCCCTAGAATCGCTCTGCAAGCAGGTGTTCTCCGTCACACAGCCGACTCTCCACAAGGCCGGCGGAGAGGGAGAAACCCAAAGAGAGGGAGGTGACCAGGGGGCCAAACTGGGCCCAGGGAAGGGAGTCCTGCTAGGTGCCGGGGCCCCTGCAGCAGGGTAACGCTGAGCCCTGCCCGGCCCAGGTGTTTGATACCATCACTACTTATTTACCACGTGTGGACATACAGTTGTTCCTCGGGCCTGGACTCAAAACAAATTGCCGGAGTGGAGGGTTTGTAAAAGAGATGTCTGTTCTGTCGGCGGAGGGGTTAAAGTTAATTCGATCGGGCATGTGTACTCTGGGCGAGGAGCAGAGAACATCTGCATTCAGTGGCATGGCCCCATTTGTTGCAATTTTGGGTCTCATTTCCATTTGCAAGAGAGATAACTGCTTGCATATGGAAGCAATAGATAGAAGAGGTCAATGCAATTTCTTTCACTGGGGGGGACGAGGCAGGGAGAAAAACCCTTATGCAGTAATCTCAGTTGGCATAGGAAGAAACAAAGATGTGGAGTTTGGGGAAAAGGAATTCCTTTTAGTCCAGTGATTCCTTGATTCCTTTATCAGCCATAAGAATCCCACACCCCTTCCAAACCCACTCCAATCACTCCTATTATCGCTGATTGGATCTGGTGACATGATGCTGTAGAGCCAATCCTTGTTCCTGCTCTCCCTGGGGGTATAGCGTCTCAAATGGCATAGTACTCATCATGTAATACAGGCGCACAGTGGAAAATCGGACTTCACATTCAAGATTTCACATAGAAAGTATAAAATTACCCTGTGGTCCAGTGTTTCTACATACCATTATTTGGGAAGCTGGAGTTAAAGTAACTTAGTGGTATGACTGAGAGGGCTGTAGCTAACCCTAAGACAGATTTTAGGAGGGGCCGTATTTTCATGGCTAATTATGGGCCAAAACCAAGCTGACAGTGAGGCTGTGGAAGTGCTGCACAACTATAAGTGACAAACGACCTGCTGTCATTCAAAGTCATTTAAAAATAGAGGTTAGAGGTGGGGTTTTTTTGTTTGTTTTTTTGAGAAAACATGTTACCTTTTTAATAAATGTACAATAATTTATAATTTAAAAACTATAAAACGATGTTTCTTTTTCCTTTCCCTCTATAGTTATTCACTGCATATGCCATCGCTAATGACTGAAATGTGGTAAAACTTAAGTCTAATTTCAAGCAGCAACACTGTCATTTGTGATAGATGGTTTCACTGTTTTTTGAAGTGGTGAGTTGAGGCATGGGGATGATGGTTAGGGGTGGGGGGTATGGGGTGTGGGCGGCGGTTTGTGTGTGTGTGTGTGTGTGTGTGTGTGTGGGGCGGGGGGTGGGGGCATTTTGAGAAGTAGCAAAAGGCAACCACTGTACTGGTCAGCCATAAATATCAAACATGCAAGCGGAATAACTTGTCAAATGCAGCTACAACATCATGTAATCTCTCAATAGGCATCTAAAGACTTGCTCTCATTCACTGGGGCCATGTCCCTCTGATAACCTGACAAACTAATGGAAAACTCCAGGCGCATACTCCAGACATCATTATGTTACAGACGAGAGAATAACTTCAAAACATGTAGAGCAATAATCAAAACAAGGGCCAATCTAATCTCCATATACTGTCTATAGATGATTCCAATCTTCTCTTTCATACGAGTCAGTCTAAACGCAATCCACTCAATCCATGCTGCTCCGAAAATCCCCTAATAAGGCAAGTTAAACCCCCAGCTTGCAACTGGTATCAAAGTCACCAGAGAGCAATTACGCTTTAGCTTGAATAGTTAGCAAAAGACCAGAGGAATGTCTTTTTTTTCCCCGATAATGCCAGGACTTTGGAGACTAATCTAATTGAGTGTCTTTTTTTCTGTGTGATTATTTATGATTAGAAAGCGTTAGTGGAAAATCTGGAGGAGATATCTGGGAATGGGGAGTGTTTGATGCGGATCAGTGTCGCACTGCTCTCCCTGATTAATTATGTCCGGAACGTCTAATGGCTGCCTCCGCTGGGGAGGGGTCGCCTCTCACAAAGACAAAAGCCCCCAAACTTTTTAAGCGTCCTTTGAACTGAAATAGTGTTGGAGGACCGAACAATTCCTGGGTGTAAAGTAGGAGCTGTGTGTTGGGCTCAGACGAACTGATGTGTGTCAAAGAATGAGAGCAATAGCAAAGGCAAAGAAAAAACTCCTCTTGCTATCTAAGTGATCCGTTGAATTACAGTTGGATTCTTTCTCTTCACATCTGCTCGGGGTGTGCGGTGTGTCTGTACCCCTCCATGTGACTGAGCCTCCCCTCTCCTCAGCAGTGCCCCCTGAAGCCCTCATTTCCTGTGGGGAGTGGGGTGGAATTGGCTGAGGGACAGAGCTGGGGGCCTCTGGGGGCCTCCTGGGGCCTGGATTAGGACCTGCTGGAGCGCAGAGAGCCAACCTGGACATCAACACATCTCCATCCATCACAAGTCAAACTGACTCACGGACCAAAACTCGATCCAGGGAGGAATGATGTCCCTGCACTGCCAAAGCAGGTGCTTTTTATTTCTGTTCGCGGGACACGTACGCTCCAGTAGAAACAAGGGCACAGTTAAGGTAATGACTTCAGTTGTAAGCACATTTTCACGACAAACAGCGGAACAATGGCACTCGTCCACCTTGTTTCTTGTTTCTGCGGTGCGGTTTAGATTGAACACCCAGGCCGGGACTGTGCCCAAGAGCTGACAGAGAGGACTGTGTGTGTTGAGAGAGAGCTCATTAAGAGGACCTGTGTGTGTTTAACAGATACCAAGGGCTCTCTTTCTTCCAATAACAACTCATTAATGAAGGTTTGTGTGTGTAAGGGAATTAGAGTGGCTGTAGTCATGAATCATGAGACACATCAGTCTTGTGTTATTGATCTGATCCCAAACACCAGACTGACAGAGATAAACACAGCAGCAATTGGAGAGGCAGCGAGAGCAATGGACTTTTATATACTTTAATTTATCCGGATGCTCTGTGCTTTCGCGGATGGCTATTGAATGGCTATTATGCTTGACTTTCAGACCAGTCCAGTACGTTGCGTCATGGTTCATACCGAATAGCCACATAATCCATTTAGTAACACCTTTTGAATCGGTTTATTGATGCCTACTGTTGGGGGGTGTGGGTGTGAAAGGGGTCAGGATTTCTGGCAGAGGATCGCTCCATCCGTCAAATAATGACTTGTAACTATGAACATGAACATTACCATGCCCACAGCTCTATAGAAAGTGAAGGGAGCGGTGACCCAGAGCAAGACCAGAAGGAAACGTGCATGGATGGTTTTGTCAGACTGTTAAAGCCACGGAGCTATTCACTGATAAAGTTAAGTGGGACCTTATGCCCTTTGATAAGATACCACTGTACACATCTAACTGTCCCATCCCACATCGTAGCTATAGGCACAAGTACATGCTTATATTCTCATGCTTCAGAGTAAATACTTGTATACTGGTTCAGAAGTGGTGGGTGGGGGTCGGTGGGATGCGATGGATAAATTGAGCAAGAGGAAGCAAAGAGAGAGAGGAAGCAGAGAGAGAGAGAGAGAGAGAGCTTAGAGCTTAATCAGTTATCACTGCTGCGAGCGGTGATTTATGGCCTGTTTTCACGTTAAGCATGTTATGTGTACAATGACACCACCATGGTTTATTGCGAAATACCTGCCTGCTTACAATAAAACAAGTGTTCCATTTTTCCCTCTTCAAAGAATCTGGTCTGCTGCAGGGAAGGAAATGCAATTATAGAACAATAATAATATTCGAAATTTAAAAAGGAGAAGAAATGGGGGGGAAATGGCTAATGGGCACTCAGCCTGGTATTCCTGTCTGTGAGATTTACGTTTGGCGCCCAGTCGATTCCAGAGCGCTCCAACTCATCTGGGCTCAGCTTCCTGTGTGTTATTACCTATCAAAAGGTTCATAGTTTTTATGAAGTTCTTTACAGAGCGTTGGACAAAGGGAAAAACTAGTTTAACGGCTTGCTAAGTCAAGGCACGGCCCCACATGATTCCACTAGTTCTTTGAGAATGTCGGCAAATGTGAAACACATGTGCTTTGATGGCATCGATCCTTTTATTATTAGTTTGTTTTGAATTAGGCTTTTGATTGCTGGATTCTGGGAGGCTTTCACTATCCATTATAATCTGGATTTGACATAATGCACGGTGCGTTTTGGATAGCTGCTCTTGCACACCTTTCACAGGGAGAGTCTATGAGGCCGGCTGATGTTATTAATAATCATAAGAACATGCTGTAGCTTGTTGGATTTTACAGTGAATTAATGTGATACTTTATTGATCCCCATAGGGAAATTCTCTTTTCCCTTACCCCTCCTCCAGAGAGGTCAGAGGTCAGCTACAGTACAGCATGGCCCTGGTAGGGACTCAGTGTCTTGCTCAGGGACACTTCAGCAGAATGGATATGTGCCAACGCGGGATTTGAACCTGGGTCATCTGGTTGGTGGATGGTCTCTCTAACCATGAGGCCACCTGCTGTCCAAAATGTCCCATTGGCCCTCGTAAAGCCAGAAGTTAAGTTCTCCAATTAAATAAATAGGACACCAAACATTGCACCTGTGACCCCAATGATTAAAGCTCCTTCAGAAGGTTTTTAAGTCATTCAAATGGAGCCTCCAGTGAAAAACACTCCTTGGTCAGCCTGGCAAATTGTGGCAATGTTGCAGCCCATTTGCTGTTCCTTGCACAATAGCAGGTAGCCATTCAAAGTGGCAGCATGGTCACAAGCAATAAGCCACTGGTGATTGGGCCTCCTCGGGTTGGATTTATTTTAATTCACTAATCCTGTAATGGTGGAGCCGTGTCTCCCTGGCTGTGGGGCTCCTTACCCAGGGAGTGACAGCGCCCAGCCGAGGCCAGCCTGCCTCTCCGCCTCACCAGAAACCTCACAGAGCCACTAAGCGGCATTTGACTCCTTAAGCTCCTAGAGGGACTAAGGTTAGGGGCTGGAGGGGGTGGAGGGGACAGAGGAAGGATGGAGGGACGTTGGTTGGTGTGCTGGTGGTGGTGTTGAGGCAGGAGGAGGGAGGAGCGGTGTGGTGGGGGCCTAACAGACGAAACATTCACCCAAAAAGTGCATCGCTTGGACTAATGGGGAAATTATTTATGAACTATTTGCAGTGCACCTGAAAATACCTCCAGTGAAATTATGTTTGGCAACCTGAACTGCTTTGAAGTCAATGGAGTGGCAATAAAAATTAGGCCTTCATTAGAGAGCTGGGCCTTTCAAACTGAATTGGCCTAGTCTCGGCGGGTCAGGGGCATTTAGGCAGCGCTCCGCTTCCTTTGGCTCTGGCAGCCACAGACACATGGAAGCAATTTGCCTGATTCTCTGCTGTTTTTATGATTTTCCCCTTTAATTTTTTTCTCGCCGCACTGTGCTCCTTTTATGTTGCATTTAGGAAATTAACACTAACCGACAAATTACTTTGTAAATAAAAGGGGTATAGCTTTAGAATGTTGAAACCAGGAGTAGCCCAAGGGCCAGTGTTCTCCCAGCAACAAAGAAATCCTTGATAACTGTTTAGATATGCCAGCCCACAGCCTGGCTTTATTTTATCAAGTGCACATAATTTTTCAATTGAATTAAATGTAAGGCATTCATTTCCCTTGTGTGCAGCACTTGTGCTGCATGTCCACTCAGAAAATGGTGCACTTGAGAAAGAAAAAAAGGAAAAGCCCTTGAAGGGATATGGGGGTCATTTGTAAACTACTTTAAGTTTTGGTCAAGCACAGGCGATTCTCATTCACAAAAATGAAGGGGGGCAACTTAAATGAAAGTCTGTAATCTTCAGAAAACCAGATGCACCAAAGTCTAAGGGATTGTAATCTGCAGAGATGTAAGCTAATTACGTAATCACTTACGTTTGTAAATCTTATTATTGTAAAAGAAATTGCTGTAGTGATTAAATTACTGATATTTATCTCCTAATGGCGCTGATTAGGAGGTGATGCTAATCTGTCATTCTGAAAGCCTGATATTAACGGCATCAATCTAACAAAACAATAAACACTTAATATGAAAGAGATGTTTTGTGCACTGAGGGACCAGATGGCCTGCTTTAGTGAGGAATGTGCAATATTCTGGCCTGCTTGGCCACAGTGCTAATGATGGGAACCACAAACTGTTGACTTTTTTAATTGAGTTGTTTTGCCCCATTAACCCGTTGTCTGACACAGCAAACACGTGAGATGGGAACAAGAATGTTTTGGCTTTTTACTAAAATGGAAACAGTCCATAGATTGATTCTCCTCTGTGCAGTTATTTGAAAGTTATACTGTAGCTGTAATGCAGTTAATGGTCTAGTTAGTTACAGTATATTAAAAAGGTTGAGTGCTTCTGGTCAGGACAGGATGCTGACAGGAAAGTGTTTAACCTGAAAATGTAGAAACTGTAGAATAATATGGCTTACAATAAAAAAAAAAACTTTCAGTCCCTTCATAAAATACTTCATGTGCTGTAAATATCTTATTACTGAAATTGTGTTCTAGTGACCTGAGCAGGTGAATGTGAAAATTCACCGTATTCTCGAACAGAAACTAGTTTTTCGTCCTTACCCGGAGTTTGGCATATTGTGTGCACCTATTCTTAATGCTTTGAAATTTCCCAAACTGTGGAAGCGTGTGAAGCTATTCTCCAGTGCTTGTCTCTAATGCTACAGAAGTAGCTATAAATTATGCATCAGGAATATGTATATGTATTGACTTTAATAAGAGCTATTTCCTACACGCCAGTTTTTGTACCTGCTGAAGAATCACTGGGGTGCATCCCAACAGTAGACACGTGCTGTTCAGCTGGGGGAAATGAAACAAAAAGAGCATAATTAAAATAGTAATAGTCTCCTCTTGTTTGGGGGTTCGGTTGCCGTGGATATTTCTTCACAGTTGCATTTGATTACGTTGGAGGAATTTGCAGGGACTGTCGAGGAGCGTTAGTGTAAATAAGTAAACCCTGCTTTGTTGGACTGTGATACCTAATCAAGTCAGCACTGACAGGAGTTCTCTCTCTCTGTCTGCCTCTCTGTTTCCCTCTCTTTCTCTGTGTCTCTCTCTTTTTTTCTCTGATCTCTGACGTGACACTCCATAGTGCCGAATACTTGATGACACAGAAAAAACAACAATGCCACCGATTTCACAGCGGAAATGACAAGCTCGGGGCCCACAACACGAACACTGAGCCATATTCGCAAGCAAACAATATGTTACTTTGTTTTACTCATCCATATTCCCTACCCCTGCACCTCCGTGTCCCTCTGCCCTGACCCCGAATGAGGTTTAGCGTGCTGTGCCTGTCATTCGTCCACTTTCCCTTCCTGTTTTTTGGCTAGTTGGCCTCTAGTGCTTTGTGTCTATGAATGCTAACTTGTCTCGCCTTGCCCTGGGCGAGAGAGAAAGAGAGTATACCTGGTGTTTGGCCATTCTGCTCTGGTAATCTCTCTGGAAACCTCAGTCAATAACATGCATAGACTCAGACAAACACACACACACACACACTCACACACACTCACACGCTCACACTGACAGCCAAGCTGAGGTCTCGCTGGCACCTGTTGTCAAATGCGAATAACTCTGCGTCCTTCCTCTATGCACGTTGGCCATGTGGTGCCCTTCTCAGTGAGAGGCAAGCTAAAATGGCTGTTGACACAAGAAGACAGCAAACTCACCGCTCTGACATGGACTCTACCTCTCTCAGTCCCCCATGTCATTATAACACAATACGCTGCACAATCAACATTCCACATACTGGTGTTAGCAGAAAGAAGGAGGAGGGGTGTGTGTGTGTGTGGGGGGGGGGGGTCAATCAGTGGCCTGAACTGTGAAAACCACAAAGTAGATGTCATCAAACAAAAATGCTTAGGTATACGTGCCGAAAGACGGATGCTAAACAGAGGGGGGCAGGGCTCTATTAAGATGACATCAGGGACAACCTCTCAACAGCTGCATGGGAGTGCTGTCTGTTACGGAGGAGGGAAAATGGAGGGCAATACAAGGGAACACTGATAGACTAACAGCAACAAGGGGAGCGGAGTCATCGCCAGCCTTGCCATGTGCTGATTGAGCCAAGCCCTTTTTAACCAGCGGGCCTTTGGAGGGCTGCTAGTTGGCAGCGGGGGTCACATGAGCGCTGAGCACCCCCCCCCCCCCCCCCCCCCCCAAGACCCACTGCTTCAAAAAGCTCCCCCTGCCTGACGGAGCAACTGCGGCGTTACGTGGAATGAGTCGCACTGAGACTCACTTAGTCGTGGTGGGACCTCTTCTGATTGAGCTAACAGCTGGGATATGACATCAGCCCGAGTGTTGGCCGTGTTTTCACTCACTGGAGCAATTCTGCTCTTAAAAGGTTCCATCAGTACCACTCTGGCGAGTTGCAGAGAGTTGCTTTTCATCTCTTTGGCTGTGCGATCTGCCAGCTGGTCAGAGTGCCCCATGGTAAGTAAGAGGGAGAGCGAGACGCCAGAGTGCTGCACTCATAAGTGGCTCATTGTCTTTATATGTAGAGAAGTGCGCATGTGACATGTGAGCACACACGTCCAAACACACGCACACACAAATTCTTATAAAACAACTTCAATCACAAGGAGATACACTTTTTACTTTTATTTCTGCTCTGTATAACTAAAACCAAGTGGTGCCTATCTCTCTCACCTATGAAAAAATGACTTTCATGTGTGGGAGATGTTTTGGCAACATTTCCCAAAGTTTGGTTTGACCTCTGCACAGGTACTTGTGAATGAATTTTCATGAGTGGTGCCGAGCGGAGCAGCGCTTTGGATTCAGCCTCCAGTCACAGTTTCCAACAGGGGCCTCTTAAAAACACTAAACTCAACCTCCTCAGAGTGCACGCTGTGATTTAGCACTTGAATATTTCTAACATAAAAATCCCTTTTCACCCCGTCTTCTGTCCAAGTATCTTTCCACTGTGACACCGAGGGACCAATTGAGACAGAAATCTATTTGCACTGCTCTGTGGTGTGTATGTCTACGCTGAAGAGTAAGCACACATCGCCTGGAGTGAGTAAATCACCAGGGTGGAAGAAAAGAATGGTGGAAAAGGGAAAAAAAAAAACAAGCGAAACGCGGCTACAAAGCAGCTTATCACGCTTAGCATGTGCTTATTAGGCCTCGTGCCTCTGCGTCGGCTGCTGAGAGATTGAGTTGAGCTATTTGAACAGGTTCAGACTGATGGTGAGTCTGGGGTATTCTGACGAAATACGGTGACACACTCAAACTCACAAGGAGGCTTGCTATTTGGGCTGCTCTCTCTGAAAAGGGAAAAAAAAATCAATTCCTCAGAAAGATGAGCATTCTGATATTGTGTGTGCATATAATAAGCACAACAAACACTTGATGGTAGCTGGCTTAGAGTAGTTGTTTACCAGACTGGATTAACAATCAGACAATCTAAATATTAGTTTTACTATTATCTGCAAAGAAAGTCAAATTTTAGCTCCTAATTCACCAATTTTAGCACCTAATTCACTAGTCATACAGCCATTAGTTTTGGTCAAAACCTCCATAATCTTTAGATTTCCCTATGAGTAGGTTGATGCTGTAGGTAGTGTACAGTAGTTCTGCCCCATCAGCTTTAAGAGGCTGTGGCAGGTTCTCACAACATGCTATCCGTCCTCTGAAGACTAAGGGGAATCAGCAGCATTGTGACTGTCTAGGCCAGGCTAAGCTTCTCTTTGTTTCCTTGCCAAAATAGGGCTCACGGAGTAGTCGCATGTTACCCAGGCCCATTCTCACGTCATTGCCCTGTCATACAGAATAAAGGGTTCTTCAGTCAGAACCACGATGTTGCAGCCTGATGAAGGTATGAGAGACAGAGAGAGAGAGAGAAAGAGAGAGAGACTGCTCACCTGCATGGAGAACTTTAAGCCGAGGAAGAGGTAAAGGGAAATAATTACTGTTTTGTCTTTGGTGAAAGTCTCTCTGAAATCTGTGACCCCACACTCATTGAAGAGTCAACCTTCAAGACTTTAAGCCTATCTTAGCTGGAGGTGAGACCTTGGCAGTTGTTCCTCAGAAAAGAGAAAGTGACTGTTGGTAACCTGTTGGTCTGATGGTTACCTGTTTTCTCTGCCAAAACAATATACAATCATGTCTCTTCTTTGACTGCAATGCAAAGCATACAGGAAGGGTTTAGGAAGGGCTTCTACAACCCCGCCAACCGCACACACACACACACACACACCCTTCTTCTCCCTCCTTTCCTTGCCGTCTTTTTCAAATTTGGAAGCTACATCTCAGACAGGCTTAATGCAGAGCTGAGAAATGTCTCAAATGCCCCGCTTCTGCTGCACTTTGATCTGGGGAAAGTTTTGCAAATTCTGTATGTTGAGAGCGGCCCTCAGTCTGGCCCCCCACCCTGCCACCCTCGCACCAACGGCCCCCGTCAGCCCCCCGGTTCATTAGCCGACCTTTAGCCACCGAACAACAATTAGGCCTGTCGTGCGCTCGCTAGCTTGACTCTGCCGGGCCGACTGTAGCGGGGAACAGTCCCTGACTAATGATTGGCTAAAGAGACCTGACAGCATGTTACAGCCACAGCTGTAATTGAATACAAGCTCTAACAAGCCTTTGAACGAGAGGAAGAAATATTTCATAAGCTTGGTGGGTGCGTGTAATAAAAATAATGAATGTGCTCCCTTCACATTTTTAACATGTAATTGACGCTTTTTGGAAATAATAACAACAGAGCGAGACGGACACAGACAGCGAATCATTTGAAGATTTTGATCCTTCTTTCCCTTCCGTGTGGCACAATTGTTTCCTGGCATTTCGTAGCCGTTTACATACCAGTGTGTTCTTTTTTCAGCGTTTATAACAAGATTGATGTTTTGCTCTTGGAAACAGCCTGTGATTTGTTGAGCATGGGGTCCTTGACAAGCAGCTTATTAATCCATGGACGATGCACAATCCAGGTAGTACTCCTCTGGATGGCATTAGTTGTTATGATATATATGTGCCGTGTCCTTTCTGGTGTCAGGGAGAGCCTGGTCTGCTCACAGCACCTCCTGCCCAGCCAAGCTCGCATAGTTCATGTGTTTTATAAGCATACATTCCCAAGAAATCCAGCTATTTAAAAACACATGCTAATCGGAACACACTAAAAACAAATATTTAGACTATCTAGCTATCCAGTTATCATAATAATATACCCTTTGTGAATAATTTTACCATGTCATTTGTGGGGCACAGCAAATATGCTCTCCATAAAATTAGCAAAAGTTGGAAAAGTTTTCTGCACTCACTGTGGCCAAAATTGGGACAACGCAAAGAAATTGGACATCAAAAGCTAACACAATATCAGAGTCCAGTAATCAGGACATCCACATTAGACAAATGTCACAGCGCTCGCAAATGAAAGGCTCCAATGATGAATTGGACCAAATTACACAGAAAATACAATCAAATATTAAAAGAGGGCACACCACTTTCCCCTCTGACATCAAGGGTACACAGCAAGTAATCACCCAACTGAAATGTTCATCATTGCCTCCATTTAGTGTAAGAGTAATAAAAGACATGTCAGAGCTGGGAGAAGAGTCCCAGCCTGGCCTCTCATTACCCACGGGGGACAGGGAGACTTTTGGCCCTAATAAGGACATGATTTAGGCAAATCAGGTCGTTAGGATAATGGGGCTGCTGATAATAAGACTCTTTCTTCTTGTTTGTTTTCCTGTTTTATGGCATATTTACCCTACATCGCCACTGACGACAAAAAAAGAGTGCATCTGATTGGTTCCTGTCTTTGATTTTAATTCTCTGAGCACAGCGCCCGTGCTGTGTGCTTTGAATTCACCAGGGATGAATCAAGCCAGGGTCTGAATTTTTAAACAGGGTTCTCTTTGCAGCTTATTTTATAGGATTATCACTGTCTTTGTGTGGGGGTAGTCTATGGAAGTAATTACCTGCGAGACTTCAACTTGTCTAAAGTAGGTTAATGCCTGAAAGTTGTAGGCACTTTCTTCAAGTGCAGTTGGTTTGGCACAGCAGGTGATATATTTGGGGGGGGTGTGTGTGTGTGTGTGTGTAATCTATGAGGGGCTTTAGGGAGTCATAAACAAAGAACAAAGACTGTACTGCGCTGTAACTCTGGTTCTGCACAGGCTATTAAGTACAAATCTCTCTTTGGATCAGCTTAATATGGATGATAATGGATTCACTAAAACATAAGTTAAAGCCTCAATTCAGCCCTCAATTCATTTTTTCCCTTTTAAGTATATCGATTACGGGTATAAAAGTATCAGTGTATCAAATGTATCAAAGGCCAAGTTGTACAGATGGAAAATGGAAAATGGAAAAAGCTATTGTAACTCTCAGATACCTCCATAACTCAAAAAAAACAAACTCAAGCTTGCCTCCCTTGCGGCCAGTCCTGGTGTTTGGAGATAATAAATAAATAGAGAGTAAAAAAAGATTTACAACCCTTTGTGCTGACTTGTGCTGTAGACTAAGTGTTCAATCTCCGTAAAAGCTGTGTTCTTATGTCAGATTGCACATAAACTCTGCTTCCTTGCTGTTACAAGTCTGTGCTCTGTTGGTGTTGTTTTCTCCATGGCACCAACATGATGAACTATTCTTTGCCTGGCACATTATCAGTCCCCAGGCTGCCACGGACTCTCCGCCACAGACAGAGAGCTGATCTGACCTCCTGAAGTCAATCAAAAGCCAGCGATGCTGATATGAACCATGTAGGGTCTGAACAAAGGCCAGATTGCCTGCTGGAGCCTCCGACATGAAACACTCCCAGCCTGCAAGGAGCAACAGGTCGGGTAATTATCAGCCAAGTGTGTCTAAGATATTTATCTGTTTGTTGTGGCGTGTCACTTCTCCTGTTTTTCTGTTTCTTACCACCATTATCTGCACAGCATTCCCTCAGAGATGAAGAGAGAGAGCGAGAGAGAGAGAGACAGAGAGAGAGAGGGAGAGACAAAGACGGAGCAACAGGGAGACGCAGGTGACATTGCAGTCTCATTGCCGTAGACGGAGGCAAAGGGGAGAAAAGACGGAATTAATTTGACAATGAATAAGTGACAGCCGTTCTTGTCCTTTACTGTTGTGCTCTTTCTTTTTCCTCCACCCCCCCCAACCCACTCTTCTCTCTAATTGCACGGTGGACATCTCCGAGCACGTTGGGGAATTACACCAACGATCTGGCACAGATTAACAGTCCCACTCTGCTTTGTTGCTGCTTTATTTGCATGATAATTAGTTGGTGGCGCTGTGTATTCTAATTTATTTATTATTTCACAACTATAGGTACACAGGGAGAGGAGAACGAGTGAGCTAGAGGGAGAGAACGGGAGAGAGAGAAAGAACTACTTGCATTAATTAAAGTGATTAAAGGATTGACTGAACTTTGCCTTGATGTGTTTATTCAATTAATAAGCAAAGTGGCAGATGAGTGTTTGACTTTTATAACGATTAATTGTACTGTTTTCGTTAATTTAGGCTCATTCATCTTACACTCATCCTCTTAAACTGCCACATCAATCTTAACCCCTTTCACAGAAAATTCCGTCTTCAATTCCAAAGCAAATTCTTTGACTAAAAATCTGCGTATGAATTACAAGTTAATTGTTTATAACCTCTGACCTTTTTTTTTTTTTTTACACCACATATGTTTTGACACCACTGATTTATTGTTCTATCTTCTTTCTAAATAGTTTTCTTAATTTTGCATTTCTGCCTTTTCGGATTCTGGTAATATTACCGGATTGGACATGTGGTTGGTCCCAATTTATATTATCTGAGCACAGCATATGAATTATAAATCGACTCCACAGAACCATCTCAGAAATAGATGACTGATTACACATTATTTGGGCAAGTCTATCAGCCTGTCCCATGATGGTGAATCTCATTTTTGTTGAACCCTGAACACAACAAGTTGCAGGATGAAAAGAGAGAGCGAGAAACAAATCAAACGCAACAGTAGGCAGCAGGTCACGCTCCATGACAGAGTGCCCATCAAGCTGATAGAAGCTCTGTCTTTCTCTCCCCTGTCCTCTCTTCTCTCCTCTTGCTTCTTCCCTCCACCAGCCTTGTAAAGGCCTCTCTGAGGGTCGGAGGTTGGGGAGATGGAGCAGTTGGACTTTGCAAAATCAAAACAGCTCCTTATTGTCCGACTCTGTGTCCGCCTTACTCCCACTGCACTGTCCAGGGGAACAAAGGGAACCATCTATTTCTCTGATAGAAGCCAACGGTTGGTAAGAGGTTTGATTTGAGTGGTGAGGATGCTATTTGCCTAGAGAGCGCCTGAGGATGAGGGCTGATCGGGCTGGCGATGGAATCGGGCTGTCAGCTGGCATCCAGCGATAATTGCTTCCCATGGCAGGACCCCCTCGGCCGGGAGAAGAGGAGTGCAGTGTGGAGAGGCGACGCGGGAATCCATTTTCACCACAGCCCAATCATAATTGTTTTGTGAGCACGAGGATACTTGTTGCCAATCTGCGCGAGGGCCAGGCTCTGATTGACACTCATTGACCAGAGAGACCAGGGGATGGAGGGAGGGAGGGAGGGAGGTTTGGAAGGAGGGATTGTGGTGTGAATGCGCTTCTGAAGGCCTTGAGGATCACCGTGATTGTCACTCAAAGATGAGAAGTGGAGAAGAGAGGGAGTGATGGGAGAAAGCAGGGGATGTGTTGTCCTGCACACATTTATCACAGAGGAGAGAAAGCGGTGTGCAGGAAGAAGGGAGGGAGGAGAAGGATTGTGATTCCTTGCTGTGCTGCCATAATTATCCTGTTTCTATCCTGATTATTTCCTCTTTTATTATTTATCCTTTCAAAATCCAACCATCTCCCAGGTGAATGATCACTTACACATGTCAGTAAAGCAGTAACCCTTACAACAGGCAGCTCAGGCAAACCCAATGATTTTCTCTGTGCTACTCTTTAGGGACAAATGTATATTTTATCTACTTTGCGCTGCAGGAAAGCTATTGATTAGTAATTGATAACATCATCTCTTTAAATAGGCGCGGATCCTTGTCTGCTTTATCGAAGAGATCCTTAACATTGATTGTGATTACCATACGCTTTATAGCTCAATTTGCTCTCCGGGGCACAACTTAATATCTGAAACACGTGGCTCTTGCGCTCTGTAAGAATGGCTTAGATCTATCTGGCGAAAGCACCCGGGGAACTTATCACTCACCTGTCCAAAGCTAATTCCGCCCAGTGTCAAGCATGGAATTGGATTTAAGGACAGAGAAGTTGCGCGGGTCCGTCTGCTGTCAGCAGGTCCCAGTGCCCCTCTCGCATGTCACTTCGGCACTGGGTTAACATGCTAAATCGCTAACAGGGTAAAGCACTATCACAGGCTATCTGAGGCCCTGGGCAAATCTCTGATGACATTCTCTATTCCCCATATACCCCACTACTTTTGACCGGGATCCCTGTGTATCTCTAAGCAGAAGCAGCACACTGTATGTGGAATGGGAAGTCAGTGGAGATCCTGACCCTGTGACAGTGATGTCCTATTATCTGTCAGGCAGACATAGAGGGAAGGATGGGCACTGAGGGGACCGGATTGTTTTGCTGCATATACCCTTCGCACTAAAGGGTACACTGATCACTCTGTACTGTAGGCTTTACACAGTATGTAGGGTTTATTTTGACCCGGACAGATACTACCACAACAACATATTGCCTGTTGCATTGTAGAAATTAACACATTTTCGATATCTACCCTTAAAGCAAGCAGGTGATATTTAAAAAATGGTTTGTTTGTGTTCTTAGTGGAGTCAGTTTGGTGTGTTTTAACTAGTGCCTGCATCCTGAGAGCAGCGGTTATATCCATGGAACGGCAGAGTAATTGCTGTGGTAACTGGGTTGTTTAGAGACCGGTCAGGGTCAAGGGTGAGGGATTATCCTGAAATATTTTTCCTGAGGAAAAATGGCTGCCTTAGTCATCTACCCCGGCCTGCTCGCTGCTTAGCCTTGAGGCATTCAAATTGACAGGTCTCATTATCTGTGAACCCCCCCCAATATTCCCCTTCGTATTCCATGGCCTGTCAGTCTCCAACTGCCTGTCCATCTCACTGCGGCATCACCTCAGCACCCACTGACTGACAACCACCATCTCCTCACCAGCTTATAGGTTGGGAACAAGCTGGAGAGAGGGAGAGAGAGAGAGAGAGATAGAGGGAGAGTGTGTATGTGTGTGTGTGTGTGGGTTGGGTGTAGGCAGCTTTTGTAAAGGCCCCTGTATGTGCTGACAGTCTGACAGGGGTCTTCTTGTAAACAAACCACAACAACCAGTATGATCTTACCTATAGCATTGTACTGCAAATTAGAAGGGGACTCAAACGGCTCCAACACACATACATATACACCCGCATTACACACACAGGTGCACACACATATAAGCTCACACACACAGATATACACGCCCATTCATGCACACACACTCACACACACACACACACACACACACACACACACACTCACACACACACGCATGTTGGTACCTTAGCAGAATCTTAAGTACCTTATGCAAACTGTATGTTTGTTGGGGAGGCACAGGCAGAGCACTGATGAGTGGCTCATTATGGCAACACCAGCGCTACACACTGGGTATCGCATAATCAAAGCCTGGGGGTACGTATTAATTATCCTTTTGAATAGTGATGAAATTTTAAAAAGCTTCTCCTTAAGGCTCACATCACGGGTAGATGAAACAAAGCGCGGCACAGCTTGCGCGCCCAGGCTCACATGTGTTTTTACATCTGTTCAGGATATTTCAATTTGATGCTCAACAAGCTGAGACCGAGATTAAAGGATAATAATGTGTCATCCTCCACACAAACATCTCTTCCAGAGCGAGTAATAGCACATCAGCAGGCAGGCGGGCGGCTTCTGCAGAAAGCTAGCTAGCAGCCATCACAGGCACAGTCGATCCAGTCACGCATGTGTCTCCTGCTTGTCTCCAGTCAAGGTTGCTGAGGCACTGTCTCTCTCCTCACATGTACCAGTTGTCTAGGAAAAGAGAGAGTGAGAGAGATAGCGAGGGGAGGAGGGGGGTTTTGTATTGAAATTTGCTTGGAAGAAATATTTATGAGCTGGATTTCTTTTTAAGAAAGCGTTGTCTTTAATGAACATGTTTAAAGATTGTTTCGCCATCTATAATTTATAAGGTAAGGCTTCGTCAGGCGAACAGGGCTGGTTTGTACATGAGAATTCCTAATAATGATGAAAAGGAGTATCCTGAACATCTGCTTTTTGCGAGAGTGGCGGAACCGCATGACACTATTAGGGCACGCGAATGCGGTGTACAGAGGGACTTATAGGACATAGAGGCGTGAGGCATTGTGAGCGCAAGGATACTTGTTGCCAATCTGCAACTGATTGACACTCATTGACCAGAGAGACGGAGGGAGAGAGGGAGGTTTGGAAGGAGGGATTGTGGTGTGAATGCACTTCTGAAGGCCTTGAGTATCGCCGTGATTGTCACTCAAAGATGAGAAGTAGAGAAGAGAGGGAGTGATGCAAAGGTGAGGGGAGAAAGCAGGGGATGTTGTCCCGCACACATTTATCACAGAGGAGAGGAAGCGGAGGGAGGGAGAAGAAGGGTTGTGATTCCTTGCAATGTGCTGCCATAATTATCCCGTTTCTATCCTGATTATTTCCTCTTTACAGTATTTATCCTTTCAAAATCCAACCATCTCCCTGGCGAATGATCACGTCAATAAAGCAGTATCCCTGACAACAGGCAGCGCAGGCAAACCCAATGATTTTCTCTGTGCTGCTCTTTAGGGGGAAATTTATATTTTATCTACTTTAAGCTGCAGGAGAGCTATTGATTAGTAATTAATGACATCTTCTCTTTAAAGAGACACGGATTCCTGTCTACTTTAGAGGGAAGAGATTTCTAACACTGATTGTGATTACCATACTGTTCACATGATGAAAAAGAGTATCCTGCATGTTTGCTTTGCTTAGAGTGACATAACCGCTTGACACTACTACGGCACATAATAATCACATAATAATGGAGGGATACTTGGGACATAGAGGCTCTGTCTGTTGCCTGTATGTAGATGTGTGTGTACCCGCGCATGCGCGTGTGTGTGTGTGTGTGTGCGTGCGTGCGTGCATGCGGTGGTTTATGTGTGGACACAACCTACCTGCAGTTACACCCTAGGCCTTACAAGTCCTTCACAATCCACACAAGAGAAGCATATTAAACTGAATGGCATAAAATCAGCAATCACTACTTTTCCCTGCTAACACGCTGGAGCATTTGAGATCCATATATTGAGTTTTTCCTCAAAAGAGGAAATGTGAAATGTGTTTCTGCAGTCGAACAATATCCAAAGCCAAGAAGCCAACCTTCATGACAACATGCGTCAGACCTCCTTTGGTTCAGCAGAGCAGCGTTTGTCTGGATGTCTCCTTCCATGACCAGAGTGGATGATCTAATCGCCTGCTGCTGTTGTAGATACACCCTCAGTGATGACAGCATGGGTGAACAGGTGAGGTCACAGCCAATTGCCACTAATAGGAGCGAGATCAGCCGCGGCACTAGCAACTGTGTAGAAACTCTAACCTTATTATTTGCAAAGCTACAACTCGAACCTTATCAGCCTCAAACAGAGCGTTGCCTTTAGTGCGCTCGGATGAGCGAAGATTATCACAGTCAAAAAAAGAAGAGAGAGGAAAACATGCTATACTGTAGCTGTCAAGATTTCATCCTGTCTGAATTTCTCTTTTACGAGTGCCTCACTATATGTAAACACACGCACACACCCACACAAAGACACACGCATGCACATACACAGGCACAAAAACACAGACTGCAATTCATACATGTACACATACACACATACACACACACACACACACACACACACACACACACACACACACACACACACACACACACACACACACACACACTGCTATTCTTCCAGTCAAGGATGTTGGAAAACCTGTCACCCTCTCACACAGGAAAGCAAACTTATTTATTTATTTGAGTTCAGAGTAATTACAGGCATTACCTTGGTGCTTGGCTGTGACATCTCTTTATAAAATCAGGTGTCAGGGTGTGCAGAGTAGAGACGTGCAAGGAGGAAATGTGACTCTTTTCCTCCTCTAATCTCTAATCAAATTAAATAGGTGGCACTTTTTCCCCTCTTGCTCTCTCTCTCTCTCTCTCTCTCTCTTTCTCTCTCTCCCTCTCCCCCGCTCTCTCTCATGACAAGAGATAGGAGAGGATAAGCTTTTCCTGCAACTGCCAAGTATACATCTAGATACCATGAAAAATTCTGCTTGTCAGCACTTCCATAATTTTTGGTCCTCAGGAATTTTTCAATATGACTGCATGAGTACACACAGCAGCAGCACAAGGAAAACACCAGAGCCAAGAATCCAATTGAAGGTATTTGTTTCCATTTCCGGCTATTTGGCAAAGATGAGACTAGATAAATATGTTATTCATTCCTGCCGAACACAGAGGCTTCAGAGGAAATATGTTACTCTTGCCTCTTTTCTTTGACTCTAAATAATTGAACAGAGAGAGGAAGGCCTCTGCAGGGTTCATATTGAGTTTTTACTGACTTTCCCCACATCTGTTCCTACTGGCTGTCTTTCTTTCCGCACGCACGCGCACGCGCTCACGCACAAACACACACACACACACACGCAAATTCACACTCGCACAGATCAGATGACAACGCGCCTGTCTGAATTTTTCACGGCTTTGAGCTTTTGACAAAATAAGAGAGATGAAGACGAGCGCAGGTACAATATGGTCAGACTCCGCTGGGTGTGCAGACGCCAACACTCCTCCTCCTCTAGCACCAGCACCACCAGGCGCCCCAGGGCCCTGACAGAAGAGATATGACATATTAAAAAAAACTAGAAGGGGGAGAATGAAAACAACTTCCCCCATGAAAAAAAACGAGCCTGTGTTTTACATCTCTCTCACAACGACAGCTTCAGGGACAGTTTATGTGCGAGAGACAAAGATACTTTGACACTGTCAGCTTCTGTCACTGAAGCTACCAATGGTTGCTGGCGAGGAGTCGCTACAGCAAAGCGGCCTGCTCCACTTGTGTGTGTGTATGTGTGTGTGTGTGTGTGTGTGTGTGTGTGTTGATCTGTGTTCAGCGTTGCGTGTGTGTGAGACTGTGTGAGATGGCTGAGTCTTTTGTGTGTGACTTGATGTCTAGAGGCCTTTATGATAATGAATGCTAGGTCTTCCCCCACTAAAACATATCAATAAATAAAACATTGGAACTCCCCCATTGTGGTTGACTCGCACACGGAAGAGGCACAGGGCCTTTTAGCTTGCTGCCACTTTAAGGGAGCGTAGCTTAGCTGTGATACGCATACACTATCATAAACACTTAAGACGAACAATCCACCTGAGACCGAGGAAGCAGCCCTGTTATCCAGGATGAAGGAGAACTATACATAATTAAGACAGGAAAGTGTAAAGATGTAATTGGTGCGTTGTTGATAATCTTGATTACCATTATTAAGTAGTTTTTAAAGATACATGACTCTGAGCCATATTTAGAGGACCTAACTTATTAATCAGGCAGCTGTTTGCTGTAGCTCTTAGGAGAGATGCAGTGGAAGAGGTACAGTAATAACTTACAGGCTGACTGGTGTGTGTGTGTGTGTGTGTGTGTGTGTGTATGTGTGTGTGGGGGGGGTATTACATTGTTATGTTACACTGCATTAATAATCGAGTGAGAACATCAATTTGGGAACTTTGTTAGACTTTACAAAGTGCAATGATTGAACAAAATATTTCTTTCACATTCAACAAAGGACATGGGACTGACAACACCACTTGACTGACTCAAATCCCATTCTACATCACTGATGACATTAAACAAAATTGAAAAAATTACACTTGTTTCAATCACCTACACTGGTCTGCATAGAGGGCCAGACAAGCCCCCCTTCTGTCTCTTAGTTATCATAGCAGAAAGTCTTTGTTTCTTTGTTTTTTGCTTTGACTGCAGAGGTCATGGCGCGTCTCTTACCCCCAGGTTTGAGGTTAGCTCTCAGTTGCTGTCTGCCAGTCAGGCCTCGCTCACCCCCAGCCACCCCCAGGCTGCACGACTGCTCTTCAAAGACTGCCTCAAACAGAAAGTGGTCGTATGAAAAAAAAAAAAAAACAGATAAAACATTGATTAGCAAGAAAAAATAGATAGACGTTTACTTCCAGAGGCGTAATACTTGTGGAAGGTAAAATAGGATCGCTATAGGAAATGGGTGCAAAACACAGCAATTAATGAACTTTAATTCCACGGTGCCTCTAAACTTGCAGACAGTAAACATGAATACATACAACATACTACCAAAGAAAATGACTGGCTGAATCTGTTTGAATTTTGTTCTTCAACCTTATTGATCCTGTAAATATCATACATATGAAAGCAGCCTGCAGCGTTGTGATCAGTGAAATTCTATTAATCCAATTTTACATCTTTCTATCAGACCAGTGAATGATAAAGCAGGAACAAGAGGGGAAAAAAAAACTTTATGGATCATGGAATTCTGGTCAAACAGACTCTCAATCGGGAACAGAGATCAGATTTAGGGCTGGTGCACTATAAGGAAGGAGATCCAATAAAAAGTAGTTCATTACAAACTCTGAGTACAACATGCTGGGCAGTAAATCACAGAATGTTTGGCAGTTATTCTCTTTAAGATCGTGCATCTTTCCTCTTTCCTGATTCATCAGCTGATCAGATCTGATTCTATAAACTGTTACAGCGGCACATCTGAATGGCAACAGACACTAAACTCTCCATGTATATGATGCACAACGTCCCTATACAGGGTGTTGAGCAGAGCTTATTTGGGCTCTAGCCTTCATGGTGCCTCTTATCATAGTCATACTGCCCTCCATTGGCTAATAATGATATTACAACAACGGTAAAGTCAGTATTGACTTTCCCTTTTGACCAAGAAGAATTCAGTGCTGTTGAAATCAGATGTGATAAAATTATTGATGATGGTGGAAGACTTTAATGTGATGATGCATAACATTTTCTGGAGCTGTGTAAAGCCTATCGAACCTCCAACACTTTATCTATCCCAATGTATATAAAGTATGTTCTGTCTTCTTTTTTTCTTACCCCACTCCTCCTCTTCATCCAGTCTCACATTCCAATACAACGACCATGCCACTGTAAATAATTTGACATGGTTGACTTGATATTAGAGGTGGGCATCATATTAAAATTCCATATCTATACCATTTGCATTGTAATACAATATCAATAAAGCCCAGTTTATAAAACACAGCACGTCTGTGGTCTTGTGCAATCCATTAGGCAATATTACGCTACACATAGTTGAATGTAGTCATTGCTGAAACATCAATTTCAATTAGTTTAAATCGTTTTTTTTTCTCTTCTGTCTCACCGTACCATGGAAAAACAGTGAATGCATTGCTGTTCGTCACCGAAACTTGTTGCGTTACAAATGTCCTGGTAGTCACTGAGGGTATGGAGTTGTAATAGGTGATACGTTCCAGCTAATGTTCTTCCAAACATCGGCCTAAGTGCCTTTGACACCTAGGAAGGAGATCAAAAGAGAAAGGGAGTCAGTTGTTTAGGGTTTTCAGTTGTTATGATAAAGGAGGCAAAACAGATATACTCCCATATCAGTTTTTTGACTTTTGACACTGATTTTAGGGTTAGGATTAGGAAAAAGCTTCAAATGGTAAAACTGCATCAAACCTGTTTCAGAGCACTGTGTCTTTGTTGAAGAGTCCGGTAATTTAATGTTGTTGCTGTTGAAATATTTGATTTTATATGTACTTATATGGTTTTTATCTATATGGTCATGTCAATCAATACGAATATCAGTCTTGCATTGGGGCCCACACTCATCATGATCATGATCATGTTCATGATCATCATCATCATCATCATCATCATCATCATCACCTATTATGTATTTGCTCACCTGTTTAATTTGATCAGTGATTAGAAGATGAAAATACAGAGAGAGAGGGAGAGAGAAAGAGAGAGAGAGAGAGAGAGATAAAGAGAGTAAAATCTCTACCTTTCTCTAGGATTTCCCCCAGGATATCTTTGGCATCCATGACGTCTATTCATTCAGTTTATCATGTACACATCTTTTGTCATATATCATCCATATCTGGAAATCATAGTTCCTCTTCCCATCTGGTTTGATGACATAAGAGAACTCCTTCACAGTTGTATTCTGGTGAGAAAAAATAAAAATAAATAACAAGTGTAGCATTTACAGTATTTCTGTTTCTCAAACTTAATTACAGAACATTTTGGTGATTGAGCACTTGTTAACGCAACAGCTAAAATGTACTTGAATACCAAAACCACAGATTGTTAGTAAAGCTTTCACACTCTGTGTTGAATGGGTGATTCATTGTTAGATCTTATGGTACATCTAGTTTCTACTAGCTTCTATGGTTGATGTCATGGCTGAGGTGTTTTGCAGAGCGGAAGTGAGCATCTCTTATCACACTCTCTAGGACATGAAACTGCCTCTCATAAAAAAATATCAGTGTTTAGTCCCTCTGAAGTTAAAAACACACACACACACACACACACACACACACACACACACACACACACACCAGATTTCTAGCAGCTACCAAATCTGCACATCACCTTAAAAAAAAAATAAGCGTGAACCAAAATTGGTACACCAAATTCATCAATGGCCTTTTCATCAGTGTTTTTGTTTAACAACTGAATGAACAATCATATTAGTGCTATGACTCCTTTTTTTTACTTTTGATTTTTCTGTATCATTACAGGAAACGCTGATATTCATATAATGCTGCAAATACTGTGACTGACAATGCGCATCTGGTTGTCTGCTGTCACCAAAGCATTTTAACAACTATAAATCATTACTGCATTAATTTTGAGACATTAGAATAATTACAAAAAAAAAAGAGAGACCATCACTGAGAAGATTGGCCTCTAACCTGCGTTTACATTGTGTGCCATAGAGTTGGATTTTGTGGGAAATCTGCTGGATTGTTTTATCGCACAAAACAGGAAGAGGGCGCTGTTCTTCCAGTCCAAACAGAGCTAAAGCTTTCAGAGTTTCTGTCAATGACAGATGGTGGAAGGAGTGAAAGACCGATGGAAAAAATCACTTCCAACATGTTTATCCTCTTCAGTAAAAAAGAGAAAACAAACACACGCTGAGTGATGCCAGAGAA
Source organism: Centroberyx affinis (assembly GCF_046629955.1). NCBI lineage: Eukaryota > Metazoa > Chordata > Actinopteri > Beryciformes > Berycidae > Centroberyx > Centroberyx affinis. Next base: position 253,455 of record NW_027280036.1, read on the forward strand.
GGGGGGCAGACCTTTAAATGGGATGAACCCTTGAGTTGAATGCTGGATGGCTTACCTTTCAACCATGTCACCCATTGCTTGACACCTCTAACTGATACCTCTCCCTCTGCTCTCTACCTCTTGACAAATACACATACAGATATACATGCACATACAAGCACATGTACATGTACACAGCTCCCCTTACCCCTGAATATATGCTCACACAAACAAGTGTATGACTTCTTAGGCCAATTCTGACACCTCACTATCTACAGTATGAAAGTATGACAAATTCACACATGGGGAAATACCTCTGTGTCATGTATGTTTATGTGTATGTGTACTGTGTGTATGTGTGTATTGGTGTCTGTGTGTGTGCACAAAAATCAGTTCATCACTTGTGGCCTGGATGACTCGACAATGCTAGACACATTTGTGCTTCCTCTTCTCCGAATCACTGCAAGTTTTTTTCCCCATCTGAGGTTTAAAATGCAGACAAGTGCAGCTTACACTTCCGTTCATCTTTCTTATCGAGTTTCTTCTGTATTGTGAGAGAGGATTGTCTATCTCCATAGCACATCAGCCATTTCTGTGTTGCATCTCCAACAGACTTCTATGATACCTTGTAAAACAGGCTCTGTGCTTCTTTACAGTCCAGAGATTCCTCTGAGAGCGTGAGGAGCACACTGGTATTATCAGTTTTGTGCTCTTTTCTCAGTGCATATCTTTAGTGTAATTTAAAATCAAATCACCTTATGTTTCTCATAGAATCTCATTCAGTTTAAAGCCCTATCAAATATACCCCTGAAAAACATGCTTGACAATATGAAGTTATAATCAGTCTATCCAGACTGAATTGTGTCCAGTTTCTTTGTACCAAAAGCTTCCTTGCTCCCTTTGCACGATAACTTTTCTTATAAGATCTTTGATAAGATGTGTGTGAATCAAGGTGCACAGCAAAAACAATAAAGTTCATGATCAAATAGCTCCACATGTTTATCTCATACATAACAGAAAAAAACTGGCTTCTGCATGAAAAAAAGACCATCCACATTGTAAGGCGAATGATGAGACTACTGAGCTGATAGATGAGCTCTCTGTGGGAAGGGGATCTACAGGTGAAAGAGTCAGACTCTGGATAGCTGGTGGAGAGGCCTGACTGGAATAATGAGCAGCCTCAAGCCTCTGTGTCTGGGAGGCAAGCTGAAGGTAGCTGATTCAAGAAACTGGTCATGTTGAGGATATTGTCATGATTGATTCCAGATGGCATTGAGAATACACACACTTTGCATTTTCCATTACGCATTCATTCGGTGGAAGTCCTTTTGAAACAGTGTCCCACTCCTTTGACGATGAACGTTAAAGCAAAAGCCATGTGAAACTGCCTGCCATGAATTTCTCAATGGAATCCAAAAGAATATGCTCAAGTCTGCCGTTTGTAAAGAAACTGGCAACTCTGTGTCTGCATCAACAAAGATATAAGCCCTAATGAACCAGGTCCAATGAATCAAGCCAAAGTTCATTGTCCTGTTTCATTAAATAAAATGCCTAGATATGCAGAAGACCTATTGTAGAACTTGTCTAGAATAAATGCCTGAAGCTTTCCATCCATGCCAGTGGTGTGTGTGCTTATGTGTGTGCTTATGTGTGTGTGTGTGTGTGTGTGCACATACAGCCACAGTCCTCCGGGGCTAGGATGATGGTTGGCAGGGGATCACGAGGAACAGGTCAACATGAGGAGCGAGGGAAGGCGAGGCAGACGGAAGAGTCAAAGAAACCCGGAGAAGTCTTTGAATCCAGTGGAATTCCTCTCCTCCTCCGCGGCTCCTCTGGGAGGCGTCAGGAGCCTGTGGAGAGAGCGAGGTAAGACGGGGCCTGTCAGGAACAAAGCTCCAAATTCACATGATATGTTTAGCTAAAAGGGTGAAAGAGAAATGAATCAAAGCTTGGTGGGATCAAAGAAACGCAACAATAAAGTCAAGGCGGTTGCCATGGGACCAGCAGGAGATGCATATCATTTATAAGTTGTTCTTTGGCTCTGTCAGATGTGGAGGGAATTGATTGTTATTGTTTGGAGGAATGAACTGCTGCTGGAGGGGGTTAAGAGCGAGGGTCATCATCTCACAGTGAGAGGAATATATCTTCTCCCTTGTTTTAAACAGCAGCCGTCTGTGATCTGTGTCAGAGGCCACTGCAGCAGCACCTTCAACTCGTGATAACAGACAACAAAACAGACATGAAGACAACTTTGTCAACCCCATAAATATCTTATCGGCACAAACCATTGATAGGCTAAACATTTGTTTTGCATCTTATGCTGACATAGGTTATGATCATTGTTGCTGTTTGAATGTGAAATCAAATAGACTTGGGGTATTTTCATTCATGCAGCGTAGATTTCAAACGGAGAATGTTGCAGCACAACCGCAGTAAGAACAATGTAGTTTGAGAATGCCGTTTTTTAAATTTTTTTAGATAAGGCTGAGGCCCCAGGCACGCTGGTGTATGACATATTCCACACATGTTGACCACAAACTTAACCACAGGTTCCTCTCACAGCCAAAGAGCCGGTTTGACCACAAAAGAAAATAACTCAGGTCTAAGCGGCATGAGAACAAGTCCTAAACTTCATTCAAATCTCTAATGCTGAGACTTCTATTACGTCATTACAAAGGATAAAGATGACATAAAGCCTCCCACCCTTCCAGCGCACCGGAGGACACTCAACTAATAATACATGTGGAACAAATAATTATCCCTTTGCTTTGAAATATTCTAGTCTTAATTACTAAGAAGTGTGTTATTCTCATAACTTGCTTGCACACACACACACACACACACACACCCCCGCCTCCATAAAACCAGCCAGTGTGATTGACATGACAGCAAGCATGTCATTGAATTTCTTGAATGTGCAGGTGTCTGTTAGCATGCATGCTTGTATTTCTGTGTATGTGTGTGTGTGTGTGTGTGTGTGTGTGTGTGCTCGTGCAGAGATGAGACCCAGTCTGTCTGCTGCTCTCTCAGATTGCACCCGTGAGAGATCCCAAAATAACAACAAAGGGCCCTCAGTGGGTCGGATGAAAGCCCTGTCACCAACCATTTCAGCACAGAAACAGCCAGAAAGTCCCCTCCCCTACTGTATCTCTGAGTGACACCTCACACATCACATGGAGACAGGAGAGGGAGACAGTCTCTCGTTTTTGACCGCAACAAATCTTTCCATATGTTAATGAGATTGTTGTTGGCATTTAGTGGGGGCCAGTGGGGTTCCAATACTGAGTTGAATTTCTCCGCTGATGTTCACATATCCTCAGGGAATGGTAAAAAGCAAAAGAAAGTATTCGGAGTCATGAGCGATCATATAGTTAACACAATCCACACATTGTTTTTAATATGATTTTTACAGTCACTAAATTCAAATAATCTGAGAGGAGGCCCCAAAGAAAAGGGCAGTCATAAAAAACAAACAAGAAAAAAGCATTATTTTTAAAATCTCTGCACCATTACTATAATATTAGAGTACTACGGCTGAATAATTTAGGAATCTGGTACATAACAATGAACAAATGACAAGTACACTCTGTTACACAGTCCCCACCTCCAGTTAAATCCTCAGTGAAATTCCCTCCATGTTCGACTGTTATTGTCAGGCCAAAAAGACAGAAAAGCTACAAAAGGCAGTGAAGGACTCCATTGTTATTTCTAACTGGTAGAAGCCCCGAGGTTATTTTTCCTCTGCCTTGAAACAAATCAATGAAGCACAACTCACTTTGAACAATTGCACATTTGCTGAAATCAGATGTGGGTTGAGGAGCCAGCCATCATCGGGTTTATTCTGTTTGTTGACAGTGGAGGACTTTGATAAACAAGCATGTTCTTTGAAATAGACGCCCAACCGAGGGTTCAGTTGTGAGAGGCAATTCAGAAACTAATAATGATTATAGAATCTGTTTGTTATTCTGTATGCAACCATTTGGATTCTGTGTATCTTTTCTAAAGTCACACAAACGCTTTCAGTCTTAACAGTGATAATATTTATTTTCCAACTAAAATCACGTAAAATTTTGACATGGATATTTGCGAAAATGTCATATATCATCTCAGCAATCAATTGCTTGTCCTCTGGTATCACTTTGATGAAAGTGTTAAGGACCCCAAAACAATAAACTTGCTGAAATCATTGTGTGTGTAATGGTTTTCTTTAGCCAATATTGCCCCCAAGTGGTTACACTATAAGGTGCATGAATTTTCGTTGACAGGAGTTTACATTACACAACTAAAAGGTACTGCACACACTCACCCAAATCCTCTAAATCATTCATCATAAATCAATAATTATACTCATTAACATTGAACCAGGTTTTGATTGCACCATTCCTGCTAAATTGATAGTCTGCTTACCCGCTTCAAAACTGAAAAACCTAAGTCATGACTTAAGTATGAGGATGTGTTTTTACTGGCTGTTATATAACAGTAAACAGAGAACACAGTCCATTCAGTTCAAACTCAGCTTATCCTTGATATCAACATATGGAAGTGGTTTCAAATCTCTTGCTATCTACGAGCAGCAAATGGTCTTAAATCAGTCATTTTAATATCAAAGCACTTAACACTAGAATGATGATTACTTGCAGGTGGATATCCATGCTGCTTGTCAAGACTGCATTTGAAGAAAATGACTGAGCTCTTATCCGACACGTACAGTACAGCCAGTGTTCAATAGGCAAGATCACATTACAGAAGATTACTTTGGAGTTTCAGCAATTTTCCCAAATTACACTGGCCTTTGGTCTCTGGTAAACTTGATTGACTTGAATGGTTTTCATTACAAAGCCTCACAGAGTCTTTGCTATTGATGCTCGTACACAGAACCCAAGGCGTTCAAGGGTGAGCGAGTGCAGCTGGGACAGTAGAGAATGGATACGCAAATCCTTTGATGAAAATGCTTCATCATGTTTTAAAGACACACTAATTCTATTTCATTTTTGATGCTCATCTGTACTCCATGAGCCTGAAATATACCTTAATAAATGCAACCACTTGGTGTCACTTTGTTCTCTTTAAAAAGAACTGATCAGTAATGCCATGTGTATGAGGTATTGAGTTTTATTGAATCAATACAGGCATTCACACTTTTCAGTCAGTGTAGGACCAAACTATTGCAAAGATATGGCCTCTCGATGCATTCAGTATGTGTGTTCACATTACAACAAACCTTATGTGCTATACACACAGTGCCATATTTGAACTTCAACCCACCCTCCCTCTGTCTCTCCCCATTGTAAGAACTAATGTCTGAGTAATGGAAATCAGCTAGATGTCACAAAGAGCTGGAGCCCAGACTGACAAGAAAATAGCCATGAATAATATGACCACCCTTATTACCCTTCTAGGAAAATACTTAGAGAGGGATCCAAAATGAAGAGTAATCCAGATACACTTTCAGTGTCACAAAGAATAAGAGCTATTTATTCTGGCCAGAGATATTCCCAGATCCCCATCAGCTGCTTGGCTGTTACCCACTGCCTCAAAGCTGACTGACAAGAGGTATATCTGTAAGGAATTAAGGGCTGCTGTCATACACTTCCATGTATTAAGATACTATGCAACCCAACCATATGGATTTAGCACAACTTCAATCCCAAACTTGGCAACATAAACCTTAATTCTGATAACCCCCGACCATTTTACTGTCAAATGATTACTATAGCACACCCATCTAGCTGTCATTGGCAAGCATTGGATAGTGTAACAAAATAGGGAACTCTGCGTGCCTCTCCAAATTATCTAGAGAGGCATGCAATTTTGTGATGCCATCTTGAGGAGGTTTTCTGACATAGCAAGAAAGTAAATAGCTGTGTAACTCTTTGAACTGCAAAATAAATATTTGGGGAACATTCCTGGAATATCACATATCACTTAAGAGGTGAAGAGCAATACAGTGACGAGGAAACTACTTTCCTCACAACTTCACTTGGGAGAGCTTAAGGTGAGAAGAAAATAAGTTAGATTTTGATCATTCTGTGCAAAAAAAAGGATAATCATGGTGGAACAGACCAAATGGAACAATAATATATACTGTGTTTGAACAGTCAATGGTTTGATGGATTTGTCTGTTTTAATCAGCGGTTCACTATCCTGTGATATAAACCCCAGGCAGAACTGCTTTGAGAGGACAAGTAAGTGGTTAAAGCTTAAATAACACCAGTGGTAACACCTATACTACTAAGTCAAAGTTCCTGCCAGTTTGTTGGGGCGGGAGAGCGCGGTTCAACTTAGACATATTTCTTGAACTCGTCATACAAGACCAGGACAAAGGCTCCACCCATGCCTCGCAGCACGTTTGACAGAGCCCCCTTGAAGAAGGCCTTGCTTCCCTCGTCGCGGGCGATCTTCCTCCAGCAGTCCAAGGTGGAAGAGTACATGATGTCCGCTGGGGAGACACACAAAAATGTCAATGTGTAAAACCTACTTAACAAATGATACAGCACAGACACGCTTCTTAGGCAAGTTATCACAAGTTTCTTTTTAACGATCTTACCTCCTTTGCGTCCGGACTGCATCATCATGCGACGCCTCACAGTGTCGAAGGGGTAGGACACTATTCCAGCCACGGCTGTCACCGATTGGGCGATCATCCAGCTGACCATGATGTGAGTGTTTTTGGGATCAGGAAGCATACCTACACACCAAACAACCCCAGACAGCGTGGGTGGAATACAAAACCGGTCTATTACGGGTGCCAAAAAGCTTCAAATACACTAATCACATACAAAATCTCAACCTGTGACACATGAGTTTAGTTATGCACAGGGTTCATACACATTTTCAATTTAGAAAATTCCATACTTTTTCCAGACCTTGATTTGTTTTGAAGATTTTGTCTGGTGTTCAATATGATTTACACAGATAGACATCTTGCCCCTGCTAACTAGGTCATATCACTGTATAGATGAATATTGTTCTTCACAGCGACAAATATCAGAATATGTGAGATGATTGGCAGGGTTCCTACACGGTTTCCATTTTAAAATTCCATATTTTTCCCAGACCCTATGTTCTTGACTGGATTTGATTTTGGTCAGTATTTGATATAATGCATGCTGACAGCAGCTGGGTAATAAGAGCGTCCCTCTATCTGAACATTATTCTTCACATCAACAAAAACTGTGGACTCAAAGTGGGTCTACAACAACATAAAAGCTATAATTTTGTGTGTATCGGACCTGAACCACAACATTTTCCATACTTTTCCAGACATTTTTTCAAATTCCCAAACTATTCAAGACCTGGAAATGATCAAATTCATTTTTAATACTTTTCCAGACTTTCCAGACCTGCATAGGAACCCTGTATGCATATATAAAAACATGATGAGAAGAGCCATCATTTGTTACGTTCACGGTGCATGGAGGTCTGCTTGTGTTTCTAAGTCAGAGATCTGATTGGTTTTCTACCTTTAGCTGTATCATAGATGCCAAAGTAAGCAGCCCTGTAGATGATGATCCCCTGTACAGAGACACCGAAGCCCTGGTACAGGCCTCGGATCCCGTCTGACCTGGAAATCTGCTTCAGGCAGTCTGCAAGCCCCGAGAACTCCCTGGTGGCTCCCGCTTTGCCCACATCGGCCGCCAAGCGGGTACGGGCGAAATCCAGCGGGTAGACAAAGCAGAGGGAGGTGGCTCCGGCGGCGCCACCGGAAGCCAGGTTACCAGCGAAGTAACGCCAGAACTGGGTGTGCTTGTCCACTCCTCCTAAGAAGATCTTCTTGTACTTGTCCTTGAAAGCAAAGTTGAGGGCCTGGGTGGGGAAGTAGCGGATGACATTGGCCAGATTTCCACGCCAAAAGGAGGCAAAGCCTTGCTCTTTGGGGATGCGCACAATGCAGTCCACAATGCCCTTGTACTGCTTGTCAGCACTGATCTGTTTGCTGGCATGCTGGACCTGATGAGGAAAAGGGAAGAGAGAGAGGTGCACTTCAGGTACCACAGACAGATTTATTCATATCTGTTTTACAAAAATAAGAACAGCAAAGATTTAGCTGAAATCTGATTCTACCAAGATCATATCACCTTTAAGTATCAATAGGCTGAGTGTCAATATACTCAAAGTCAAAGTAAGGCTCCTCTGTGAAAACTAGGCCAACATGCTACATGTGGCACTTAAGTCGACAAACACAGGCAGCTTTATCAAATACAATACTTTCGCTAATACATAACGCCTTATGATATAAACTAAACCACATCAGCATATAGATCAGTATGACACTGCAGTTGCTACTGCACCACAAGCAGGGTGAGTGTACTGCTTATCTCGCATCGCCTATGACCAATTTGGGCAGGTGTTACATTCTCTTGATACCACAGAAACGCCAAACATTGCATTTAATGCGGTCGAGTTAATACATGAGTAGGCTAGTTGGTCTACTGCATGCAGTGGTATTAAAAGCTGGGCGCGCTTCGTCGCTGCAGGACGCAGCTGCAGTGGAGCAGAGGTCTTAAATATGGCTCCTAAGGATAACGGCAAAAGATGCCAGGCTACCACCGTCGATCACTTCTTGTTTTTTGTATTAGGGTCACTTGCAGTGGTGGAATAATGTGGCAATCACATGTGGAATACATTTTAACCGAGCTTTACATTACCATGCACAAACAACCCATGATACGCAATTTACCTGCAGCAGCAGTTTCACTCGCTCAATCGGTGCTACTGCAGTTTTAGAGATAGCCGCCGCAACTCCTCCAGCCAGAAAGTCCTTTGCGAATGAGACAGCCGCGTCTGCCATGGCTGCTGGTGAGTCTGAATGTCGGTTTGGAGAAGCTGAAGCAGCAGGAACTCAGCGGATGAGTTTCGGGCGTTTGGGTATCACAAGTTCAGCATCCGTGAATTTACAAAATGGGAGAACAAGAAGTCCTTGTAGAATATCGCGAGAGGATACAGGAAACGGACGTGGGAGCATCCACCAGCGTTAGCAGTCCCATCACATTGACACGTTATGCGGCATTAAAAGTTTTGAACAAACACAGAGCCAAACAAGTTGTTTTCGTTATGACCAAAAATGAACCCAGTACAGGCTGTCTGCAATAATTAAATTAATATTTAAAAAAAAAAAAAAAAACAAACAAACCCCAAACCCAAACTACAAGAATCTGGTGTGAATGAGTATTCTGTCATGTAATCTTCCACGAACTAAAAAAAAAAAAAACAATCCCAAAAACATTTATCATAATCTTACACTTGCTACATTTTAATGCCAATAACAGCATCCAGAAAGTTCTGAGTGTGAACCACACGTATGTCCCCAAAGCCATGTTTGCTCAGCAGATTTGTATACTGGCTCCCTGTCCTTTCCATTCCCTCAGTCTGGACCAGCATGTTAAGAGACTGCAGAGCAGGGTAGGGGGTCGATCCATCCAACATGGTCTCAGCTATTAGCACCGCACAGCCTGGGGCCCAAAACAAGAGGATTTACTTTAGCAGAGTGTATATAATACAATGGCTAATCTTAAAACATACAAAATAACACAGAATTTTGTGACGCGCCCCATAACAACACATTCAAAAAAATACACAACAGCAGAATTTATTTCAGTGGATAGGAATATGTATATCTACATTTGAGACACACAAAATACATTTACATTTGTCCTGTATCTATTAGTACATTGTCAATCAGCAGAAGAGGTAGTGCTGAAGTCAACAGTCAAGTCAACAACATTGAGCAGGTTCGTACAATACTTAGTTCAAGTGAAATGGTGCATTAGTGTTTTGTAAGTCATGAATGTCCATCGCATTTGTGTAACCACTGACAGTAGCACTGTCTATGACAAGAAGCAGTCAGCTCAAATCGTTAATAGTAAATGCTAATAGCAAATGTTAAAAGACACCTTTGATGTGGTTCAGTGAGGCAGATTTACACTCCCGTCATCATACACACAGTCCTTATCTTAGTCTATGATATATATCAGAAGATCTTCTATATCCTGTTGTTGGCTGTTTTCTGGGTCACTCTTTGATGCAGAGCATGGTATCCAGGAGGTTGTCTGTGTGTCTGATGTGTACTGTGGTGAAACCGTGGCTCTTCAGCAGGAGGCTGTATTCTGTGGCGCTCCTCTGCTTCCCCTCGCTCATGCTGAGGGCCTGGAGCAGCCCGCGACTCGGGCCCCGTCTGTCTTTGTCCAGGAAGATCTCACTCACCAGGAGTCCGCATCCTGGCAGCGTGGTGCGAGTGCATGGGATGCATGAAGAAATAAATATAGTAAGATAGTAGTGGTATTGTACCTGCTATCTCCTTGCATCTCTTTGCTTTAGCGAAAGAAAGATGCACAAGTAGAACCAGGCAGAAACAAAACTAGCATCAAGATTTTCATTTACATCTCGCAATAATGCAGTTTTCAGCTTGTAAACAGGCTTTAAAATCAGTGAACACCAATGACGATAAGCTGCAGTATCTGTCAACCAGAGAAGGAGGAACTGATCAGTGAAATCATCTGCAGTAGTGTTTGGTTCGAATGAAAACCTGCAGACTCTTGAGCCTCAATAGCAAATGATTGAGAACCACCGGGCTGCAGCATCCTCACCATATATCAGTGAATAACCTTCAATGTTGTCAGTCAAAATATATCAGGGCAAAAATATTCAAACACTGAAATAGGTTTGTGAATTTTACCTGGTGCGCATGCATCTGAAGTTTTACTCAGCAAGGTATGCACTTTCTCATCGGACCAGTCATGGAGAATTCTTGCTAGGATGTACAAGTCTGCTTTGGGCAGCTTGTCTTTGAAGAAGTCTCCTGTTCATACAGTGAAGACAAAACCATGAGGTATGACCACAGGGAAGAGTGGACATTTACAGTCATTTTCACATAGCATCAAGGTCCAACAGAAAAATAAGCTAGTTATGCTATAAACTAGTTAGCTTGGTGTCATTTTACACACACTGACAAAAAGGTGATTTGGTGCCGACACTCAGACTGACCTGCTACAAACGACACCCTGTTGTCTATGTCCAGTGGGCGGAAATGACCGCTCATCTCAACAACGCCTGGCAAGTCAAACACCGTCACCGATAACCCAGGGTGGGCTTTGGCAAACTCATAGGCCATGGCACCAGTGCATCCTGGGAAAAAAAACAAAAATATTAGATGTAGAAGAAGAGCTTATTGTTTCAGGGTGTTCAGTCATTTAGACTGTCTCCCTACCTCCGAGGTCACAAGCCGTTTTAAAACTGGAGAGGTCAAAGGCTGTTGCCACGGCTTTTCCTGTAGCTTTGGCAATGCTGTGCATGGCATTCATGAATCTCAGTTTGACTTCATGCCTGTTGTAGTACGCATCCTACAGAGAGAGCAACACAATACACACAGGTGGAAAAGAATTAGCACTGGCTTTACTTCATCCACCTCTTATACATCTGAATGTGAACTTGGAGACAATCACCTGAAACAGATCGTTTGATTTATTGCCGAAGGCCTTCTGGTGCTGGTTGGTTCCCTCCCTCACAGCGCTCTCCAGGTGGGAGAAGAGGGGCCACACCAGCTCGTTGCAGTGCTCGATGTAGCCCTGCAGCGACCAAGGAGCGTCTGACAGCAAAAACCACCTGGCCAGGTCTGTGTTGTCATACACCGGCTTCTGGTATGCTGAGTGGAGACAGCAAGAGAAGTCAACTCAAAGTCAAGGGTGGAAGTAACTGATTACATTTACTCACGTTATTGCAACTGTGTAGCTGTGTACTTGTACTTGGAGTATTTTTTAAAGTCAGTAATTTTACTTTTACTTAAGTACATTTTCACTGAAGTACTGTGCTTCACTATATTTTAAATCACATCCATTAGAGCACAAATGTTGTGGCTCTCCATCAGCATCAGAAACTGGACAATCAGAAATTATAAAAAAAAAATTGTGGAGGCCTTTGCAGTGAACAGTCAGTCAGTGAAGAAGAGAAGAGCAATCTGGCTTTACTTTTGTTTGCATGTTTTTTGTAATTTCCAAAATTTCCAAATAAAAGAATCTAGTTTGAACTCGGTCCTCTCATTCTTTTAGAATTGCATGGGAAAGATCACATCTATCTATGTTCTCTTTACTAAAAAAGTAACTCTAACTTTTATTCTGAGGACATTCTAAATGCACTACTTTTTACGTTTACTTAAGTAGATTTTTACACGAGTAGTTTTACTTCTACTTAAGCAAAATATCAGCAACATAACAGTACTTCTACTTAAATAGGATATTTTAGGATTAACTGCAATCTGTTTATAAAAAAAAGGTATTAAGGAGTAATAATCATGTATTCATCAAAATAGCTGCCCTCAGCTGATAATATTAAGATGCAGACACAGTGACATAATTAAGAAACAGATTTGCTCAGTGCGGACTAACATCTCTCCTGGCTCTCCAGCAGTCCCAGAGACACACAGGCCTCCAGCAGGCATTCAGTCCCCTTCACAGAGGCTCTGATCTCCTGGGCCATCTGGGCAGCATCCAGCCCCGGCTGGCTCTGCAGCAGGTCGAACACACGCATCTTGGATGCTGTAAACAACGCCTGGAACAGTTACGAGAGGCAGAATGGTCACTGAGGCATGAGTACAATTTTATGTGAGGTGTGAAATTGTGAGTTTTTTTACTCTCGTGCTGCTATAATGACATGTTTTTTATCATATAACAATATCAACACACACAGTTTATCCATAGAATACCTTTGAGGCTTTGAATCCATCCATCAGTTCAATCATTCGCTGCAAGCCCTCTTTGTTATCTTCACTGTCCTCATGCTCCATCAAGTTCAGCTCAATCAAGGGCCCTCTGCTGGTCACCAGCGGTAATGTTGTGTGGTCAGCGTCTTTAAGCCCTGCCTCTCTACCCTCCGACTGCTTTGACAGGCTGTTGACCAACGTCCAGGAACTCTCACCCACTCCACTTTCACTGCCCTTCCTTTTCACCTACATCGAGAGATTGTTTCTTATTAAGGCAAATAGGTGGTAGATGTTGCTCACTGTGCTAAAAAAAGTACAACTGAAAACGAACCTTATGGGCCGGACTGGCTGAGGGGCTGCTTTGGGTGTGGTGTGCTTGGCTGGTGGGTGTGGGGCTGGGTGGGGAGCTGTGTTTGCCTGAAGAGCTGGGACTGTGGCTGGGTTGGGCCCCTGGGCTGGCCGGGGGGTTAGTGAGTGTCGGGGTGGTCTGAGTGCTGCTGTGGCTCAGACTGGCAGAGGCACTTTCTAAGTCCAAGGAGGTGGGATGGTGGTTGTAAATGAGGTCCAGTTGCTTGCAGAAGTGGTTGAGGGGAAAACCCACCACATTGAGGAAGTCTCCATGGACGTACTCTACCAGCATGCCGCCCAGAGCCTGAATGCCATAGCCGCCAGCTTTGTCCCTGTCACACAGAGACACACACACGTGACTTATACAGCCGCACACACTCACATTAACACAAACATGCACACAAACACATAAGGGTGTAATATATGTAAATGCTAGGCTCCATAAAGTCAGAACATATAACGCATGCACTTATAGTGCCAATACATTTTCACCGCACTAGGTCAATCATTTATTTCTTGCTGAAATCAGCAATTTCAGACCGCTGCCAAACAGAACAATGCAAACAAGGCTGGAACAAAATGGCAGCCTCAAAGTCCACAAGGCAGCGGGTTCATAAAGTTTAAATTCAGTGAAGTGACCCCCCATTGATCGGATGCTGGGTGAGGTTACTACACTAAGAGAAATCAATAGCTATTCCACACACACGCACTCGAGTAAGTATGCATACTCACATGGGTTCACCGCTATTGATGTACTCCCAGAGCATATCTTCTGACAGATCAGCAAACTTCACCTTTGTTTCTTCGTAGAAGTCGATCATCTGGTAATCAATCTCTTCACCTGGAGGGAAGAGGATCAGTCTAAGACTAGAAATTAAATGTGTTCATGGGCTGGAAGCAGAGTACTAGATTTGAACAGGGTTTATCCCCAGTAAAACCCTGCCACACACATTTAGGAAATTGGTGTGAAAATCCTGCATTATAGTTTATCTCGGAAGCGTTCTTCTGCACCTCAGTCTAGACAATGAGGAATGACCTCAGCAGGCTTAATTTGCTCCAGGAAATTTGCTCCATTAAATCCCTACAGCAAACATCATCATTATTTATTTTAGACTTACTTTCTTTCTTGTGGCAGAGGACAATAGCTACTCCAGTGAAAACACTGTGCTCTTTACCACTCAACCTGCAAAAGGGAAAGAAAGATAGAACAGACATATTCTATACCAGGTTCTGCCTGTTTTCTGTCTCTGATGCAAACTCAGATTATGTAAATTATACTAACCTTGACAGCATCCTGTAAGCATCGTGCTTGTCCACTGGCTTCTCCAGAATCAAGCCATCTACAGTCTGAGAACATGAAACAATACAATGGTCAGAGCAAATTGAAATAACATAAGTAATGCACACTGTAAGCAGATAAAATGTTCTTATGTTTTCTTCCCTCTTACCACAATAGTGTCTGCTCCAATTACAATGTCTGGAGTCTTCAGGTGTTTCTAAAGAAAATCAAGAAACAATATGTTTATTTGTTATTTATTCTACAATAAAAGCTTATATTGTCAAAGAAAAAGTGGCCATATAGTCTTATAGCTGAAATGTTTACAGCTCCACTCACAAAGGGCATCCTCTTGGCCACCTCCAGAGCCTTCTGTCTGGCTGTCTCAACAGCATACTCATAGGGTGCTTTGAAAATTCTCTTATCGAGGGTTTCTTTGAACCAGGATGGCACGACCTCAAACCGTAAGCCCTGACATGTACGAGATGATGAGACAAGAGAATATTTATTATCATTATCAGACAATTTATGAGCCATGACAACATTTTCTCAACTTTCTAGCCTGCCCACCTGTATTTGGGCATTTTCACTTTTCTGTGGATTCAAAACTGTGATTGTCAAGATTAATTCAACCAGGGAGACTCTTACCACATTGGTGAGGATCTCCAGCCTCCTAGGAGAAGCGCTGGCCAGCACCACCAGCTTGCCGGTGAGCTTGGAAATCACAGGGTTGAGCACCATGGTGGCCGTATCTCTCTCCTCGCTGCCCTTTAGGTGTTCAACAGAGTTAAACATTGAAAATGTGCCCTAGTTTGTGTGCAAGACTCTGCAATATGGAATCAGGCGCCTACAGCTGTTTGGTTATGCATTGAGGACAGACCCACATTTCCCACATGTGATACAATAATGCATGTGAAGGAAGACAATGAGCCGCAGTATGTACTGTAGGCAAATTCCCACACACTGTAATGATATGTTGTAACTTGTGCGTCAAAGCATGCATGTAAATAATGGGGTCAAACGCCTCTGCTTTGCCTAGTTATGTACTATGTCTACGTATGGGGCTTTCCTGGAAATGTACAAACACAGCTTTATTAAACTAAATGTGACAGTGTAATATGTTTCACACAACTGTCAGGCATTAACTTGCAATAAAACATGTATAGCTCACAACTATGCTAACCTGCCTAAAAAACATTCTAATATCAATTAGCTTTGTTGGTTTTGTGCATTTATGTTTTGTTTTGTGTTTAGAGAACACCTGAGCACAGCTTGTACAGATCAGCTGTCGACTACTTTCACTGTAAAGAGTTCAACTTAGCTTAGCAACGTTGGTCCGCTAGTTCACACAGCGTAGGGAGTGCACCTAACATGCATTAGGTGACTTTAAAATCAGCCGTAAATGTCGTAGCATTGCAAACTATTTCTATTTGTTAAAGTAGAAAGTTACCGCTTACCTGCACAAGACAAGGAACTGAATGATCGTTGATTTCGGTTTGCTACAACGGACGTGACGGCGCAGACGGGATGACGTAATTATACAGGAAGAGGATCCACCAATCGCGCACTTCGGTTTAGAATTAGAATTGGAATATAATAGAATAGAATGGAATAGAATAGAATAGAATAGAATAGAATAGAGAGCTCAGTTGTGTAATTATACAGGAAGAGGATCCACCAATCGCACACTTCGGTTTAGAATAGAACAGAATAGAGAGCTCAATTGTGCACAAGTGAAAATTTACACAGCTAAACACAGACTATATTCACACAGTATATTGAACAACACAAAGATCAAATAATTAGAATAACAACATTAATGTTATTATTGTTATTATAACTACTCTTATTGTTATTATTATTATTATTGTTGTTATTATTGTTATCATTTTTTTTTTTTAGTTTTTTTTAGCAGAGAAAGAAGAAGAAAAAGAAGAAGAGGAAGACTACACAGGGAAGGAAGTTAAAAGGGTTTAAAAGGTAAAGTGAAAATTACACAGATTATGTCCACACAGTACTGAACAGACACAAACAGACAATTTTCTGCATTATTATTGTTATTATTATTGTTATTGTTACAAAAAGTAGAAGAAGAATATAAACGGAACCAAGTTACAAAAGTTAAAAGGTCAGTTATGTTCAGTCAGTCAGTGGAATAGTCTATTTAGGCTACAGTTTGCTACATTTACAACGGAGCTGTTAGGAAGCTTATACATATAAATATACACATACATATTAGATATTTATCTTTTCCAAAGAAATAAATATCACAGGCGTAAAGAGTAACTTGGGAAAGACACCCTGAAGTTGCCATGTTTGCCCACTTGTTCTCTCTCTCTCTCTCTCTCTCTCTCTGTCTGTCGCTCTCTCTCTCTCTCTCTCTCTCTCTCTCTCTCTCTCTTTCTCTCTCACTACTCTCTATACAGTGTGCTGTCACACGGGATCAAAGACAGCTTGCTGTGCTCTCCCTCTTGCCCATTGGAAGTGTAATGTGCTGAGTAGAGGCTCTCTTTACGCTCCACCCTCGTGACGTCCACACTGCTCAGGCTCCTCAGCCTCAGCATCTGCCTCAGCTTTTGTCGGAAATCTTTGGAAGCAAAGTAGTAGATGAACGGATCGAGGCAGCTGTTCAGGCAGCTGAAAGAGAGAGACAGCTTGTAGGCCATATAGAGAGACTTTTTATAGAAGAGCCGTTGCACAGTGTGGGCCAAGAGGAGGATGTTGCTGGGAGCGAAGCAGATGGTGAAGACCAGGAGAACAATGACAGCCAGACGTATAGCTTTGTCCTTCTGGGCCGTCTTGGAGTCTCTGGCCAGCTTGCGTATGACACTGATGTAGCAGAATGTAGTGATGCAGAAAGGGAAGAGGAAGAGGATGAACAACAGGGTGAAGAGGAAGGTTGCCCAGGCCGCTGTGGATGGGAGCATGTCCTTCTTCAGCACGTCAAAGCAGGTGGTGATTCCCAGCTCAGGAATGTCGAAGGTCAGGTCTGTGGTCATCATCGGGTACAGAACGGCCAGGACCAAGCCCCACATGAAGAGGCAGCCGATGACGGCGATGGACTTCCTCTCCCTGGTCTGTCTGAACAGCATGGGCCTGACGATGCCCAGGTAGCGGTCAACGCCGATGGCCGTCATGGTCAGGATGGAGCAGTACATGTTGGAGAAGAAAACAATGGTCAGGAACCTGCGGGAAAACAGGGAAGAAAGTTTTTCATCATTACTAAAGCAACATTCAGACATACGTTAAAGGATCTCAACTGGTAGGGGCCCTAGGGGGCAATTTTATGAAAAAATAGAAATCTGTAGTACTCATCCGTTGCCTGACAAACACCACTGGCTGTCGAGCATAAATGTAAACACAAACAGCAGCAGGCTAAACATGGAAAAGTTTAAATAAATGGCTCAGTTTGAATGCAAGTTTCACCCTTTCTTAGCAAGGTAATACATTTATTATAACTACAATAGGAGGAGGGCGTGAAATTCTGTTTAAAGGGGGTCATGACAGGAAAAAGGTTGACAACCACTGTCCTCACAACCAGCATGCCTGAATTTACTAAACAAGGATAATCAATGCAGCATGAAAGCAAAGGTCTTTCAATGTCTGGAGAGGACACCGTCTTTTGCCTTCATCTGCAGGTCCATGAAGAAGCAGCGTCCTGCATACATAAAGAATACCTGCACATGCTGGGTCCCAGAGTCCAGTTGTATCCTTGGAACTGGTAGGCAATCTGGAAGGGCAGGGCCGTCCCCAGGGCCAGGTCGGTGAGGGTCAGGTTGATCATGAAGATGATGGAGGGAGTCTTGGGGGAGGTGCGGAAGAGGAGGAGCCACATGGAGATGCCGTTCCCCGCCAGGTTGATAACAGTGACGATGATGTAGATGATGGAGATGGTGATGCTGGCGTTGAAGTTCTCAAACAGGGACAGGGTGGCGTTGTCTAGCCTGGTGCTGTTGGAAGCCCCCGACATGATGGGACGGGAGCGGCCTCTCGTTAACCTGTGTGCCAGGGTTTAGACAGACGGACAAAGGCTTCAGTGAGGATTACAGTAGCATGGTGTACACTACCAGTCAAACGTTTGGACACACCTGATTGAATGTACTATGTTTTTCATTCTCTTAAAGCCATTTTAATCTAAAGACTTATGCTTAAATGCTTGAAATCTGTTTCTTAGACAAATATAAACAGTGAAGTTGATGCTTATGTACGAATTTCTTTCCAAAGCCTTTCCATCAAGGCAAAGGGTGGCTACTTTGGTGGTTTTGATTTGTTTATTTTGGACACTGCATAATACCATTTGTGTTATTTCATAGTTTTGATGTCTGTACTATTATTGTAAAATGTGAAAAATAGTAAAAATAAAGAAAAATGTGCTGTGTCTTTTGACTGATAGTGTACATGCCCCAAAAAGTGATGTTTGCCACTGTGCGCCTTTTTCTCTTTTTTTTTTGTGCTATGCAAAGCTGATTGATCTCAAGGTGTGAAAGATGCCTATCAAGTCTGTGTAGGGCACCATTGGTAGATAGCTGATATTGTGTACACAGTCCCCACACATGTGACAGGTGGAGTTTTCACACAGGAAAAGGGCATGCTTGATTTGTGGTGAGGCATACCAACTGCCGTGCTTGTTCGTTCGTCATGGGCTGTATACCCATGCATGAAATGATTATGAGTGTATTATGAAATATAACAGACATGAAGACAAATGATTGTTGGGATTAAAGTCAATATTATTTTAGACATAATTATGGCAGTATAACAAAAGTGAATTTTCTTTTATTGCCATGTAGTGGCAACTTTTACTTCCTCTTCTATATAACCTCAGCATTTCAACACTGACAAGGAATACAAACACTTTCTCCTTGGTATGCACGTGGTGCATATGGTGGCAGAAAGTAAACCACAAACCAAACTGAGGCTAAATCAACAGACATACACTCTGACACGCAAACATCACTGAGGAAAGTACAGTCTATGCTGAAAATGATGCAACAGAAAGTGTGCTATTCCTACACGTGTAAAAATAATGACGTAATAATGATAAAAATGAAAATGAAAATATATTTCTTTAAAGTAACAAAAAAAACAACCAAAAAACAATATTGCTGTAATCTTGCCGTTGTATTACTTCATCTGCCACCTATCAGTTTTTTAGGAACTGTGATCTTAAATGGTTTAGACCTACTTCATGTTCATCTTAATATTGGAAATATGTATCAGTGTATAAGAGAATTGATCATAAAGGTGGCAGTTCCCAGGATGATCCCCAGTAAAAATCAGTTGAGCGCTCACCTATAAGAACACAGGGGCTGAGGAGACGGAGGGCAGTCAGGCAGACAGGCAGGCAGGCAGGCAGGCATGTGAGAGACGGTTGGGGATGGATGAACAGATATTGTCATTACTGAGGAAATGGGGCATGTTAGAGAGTGGTGACAGGAAGCGAGTCATGCGGCAGTCTTCAACCGAACAACTGTACTGACACCCAACCAGGAGATTCACTCCTGGAGCAGACTGTTGGCAGCTGGGCTGACGTGAGGCTGTCCTACACACTGACACCATGGAGAGTTAGAGCTGATCACGATTATTTGAATTGTTCTCTTATTTCTGCCCATGCGGTCCATGAAATGCCTCTACAACACTGAAATGTTGTTTAACAGTGTAAAGGTGGTAAGATTTGTTAACCGTTATCTTCCTATAACACCATAAAGATGGAGGACCTGTAGGTAATTTGTATGGAAAAGTCACATTTAAAAGTTCAAGCTCTGTACTTTGAAAGTCTTGGAAATTATGACTTGTCAAAGCTTTT
Source organism: Centroberyx affinis (assembly GCF_046629955.1). Classification (NCBI taxonomy): domain Eukaryota; kingdom Metazoa; phylum Chordata; class Actinopteri; order Beryciformes; family Berycidae; genus Centroberyx; species Centroberyx affinis. The sequence continues at coordinate 273,558 of NW_027280036.1, forward strand.
GCTCTGATTTTTTCTCTGTCAGTCAGTCACACCACCGCAGCGTTGGAAGAGTGGAGAGAGACATGGGGGAAATAGAGAGAGAATAAAATCTGTTCAAGATTTCTTACACGTCAAGGAAATTTCTGAGAAAGGGAGAGAGAGAGAGAGAGAGAGAGAGAGCAGGGTGTATTGGTGAATATACCCCCCCCCCCCCACAAATGCAGATTGGAGTGAGGTGAGCACAGCAGGTTTTCAACCCATTGTTGTTCCTGAGATGCACGAGTTGTCTGCATATGGTGCTTGCTTCCTGTTGATTGTGATAGTTCTGCTTTACTGAAGTGTGTACGCCTCGCTGCCTGTGACTACGTATTATCCAGAAGAGAGACTTTATTAATGCAAATGTTACATCATCCATTACTTCTGTTTTGAGTGAAAAACAGCAAAGCCAATGTACTACCCGTCTTCAGCTATCACCGTGATCCCAAGAAGAAGAAAAGCTTTAGATACACTGGATAATAACCTGCTCTCAATGTCATGTTAGAAACTTTCTGGATCGTGTTTTTCAGCTTGGCTGGACCACACCCAATTCTATCGAAGAGACATTCACAGGAACAGAACTTTACATATTACTCACACCTGCCTTGTTTAAACGTATATTATGGGCAGTACTGCAGAATGCTGCTTCACCCTAACTGTCATTCTTCTACAGAACCAGAGAACTAACACAAAGACTGAAATACCATTTTTAATCTCTTATATCAGTAGAATAGCTTTATTTTTCACATCTTAAAGAAAACAAAACAAAATGACACAAGAGGTATGATACACAAATGTGAAAGGTCATGTGCAAAGATAATCTAAGGCATGTTACACAGACGTTACTATATCAACATGAGTAGCTTTTCCCATTACATAATAAACAGTTGATAGCATTGATAGAAAACCGTGCAAACTGCATATAAAATTAAAATTTTTCATTTAACGGTGTCAGACTCTTGCACTCTTGCATCTTTTCCTAGGAAATGGTTTTATAGAAATGTAGAGAATGTGTTCTTCCTGGCTCATGGGTGACGATCATAAAAACAGAAAATTCTGCTTTGTGCTGTATGACACCTTGGAGTAAGATTATGGACAAATTGTCATAAGACACCTAAAAATGAGGGACAAGTGATAAAACATGTTGACAAGAAACATTGTCCTCTCAGTCAATAACAAAATTTCCTCTCATTCGCACGCTCGCCTTCAACACACAAAAATACGCACAAGATTTCTTCTCTTTGAGTATTTAAAGTTTCTACATCCAAAATCTTTCAATAAAATCCTACTTACATTATATTTCTTTGTGATAAAATCTATAGGCTATCTTTAAAGCCATCCGAGTTCAATGGACTCTACAAAGGCTTAGAAAGAAGATCTCTTGTGGAGGATGAGGTTGCAGGTTTCACCGGCAAACTGCTGACAGACGCGGCTAGTGAGCTGCCTCATACAGGTGCACACTTCAAAAACATGACAAAAAGAAACAACATGGGACAGCCCCGTGTCGTGAAGCTTTTACAAAATGGAAAACTAGCTGGCAGGCAGCAATTTAAAAAAATAAATGGAGCAATCTCTATCTGAGAGCATCAGCACTGAAGCACCAAGGTATGACATGACATGTAATGAAAAACCTACTGAGTTTATTGTTGTTGTGCTATTATAATCAGCGTTGTTTACTCCTGTTCTCAATACTATTCCAATGAACCATTCCAAAGATTCAATACGATTGAATAATAACTGGATGTTTCTTTGACTATTAAACAGTGAGACAGTTAAAAATATGTGATGTATTCAAACTGTTAAAGTACTGTATCATGCTCTAACACGGCAAAAACCTTTATCACCGTTCAAAGCTCTCAATGTTATTACACTAAATGCTGATGAAAATTCCTTTAAATGTTTGTTTTCGAGTGAACTTCCCTTCTCCCTCAATGTGTATATCATTAAAAGCTCAACAACTCAGCTTATAATAACCAGTCAAGCCCAACACCATAGGCTTAGGCTGGATAGCTCAGGTATTCACTGTATTTGTACTCTCTGTGGCATGACCATCCAGGCCGCCGGCTACTCGTCCCGACTCTTCTCCGGCCCTGCTCCCATAGCGACGACCTCATAGCAATGCTCCGTCCCGCGCTCGGGCGAGTGTCCCACAGGGATGCAGTCGTAACCTTTGCCTGCTGAGCTCATACGCTTGCGGTTGCGCGCACCGGGCTGGTAGAGCTGCATGGCCGGACGGTCCTGTAGGGAGACAAGAGAGCAGAGACATGGGAGAGAAAAGCAGCACACAGTGTCATCAACAACCACTAGTCACACCCAAGTTAGGCTTCTGCTCGTTACTGAAGGGAGTTCAACATGTTGTCGAGTGTCTTTGAATTGTGACTGCTGATGTAAAAGCGCACACATTTGAATATACTATTTGTTATTCATTTGTTGATTCATTCTCTGGACCCGCTTATTCATTTTTGAGGGTCACAGGGAGCTGGAGCCAATCCCAGAATACATTGGATCCATCTCCATCACAGGGCAAACAAAGATAGACACACACTCAGTATATATAAATGTACTACATTCATCGTATTTATCTATCTTGCCACCTCAAATACAGTGGGATAATTGATATGGTAAAGATTTACATGAGGCAATAAGGCTATTAAACGTGTGCTTGTGTAATCTTCTGAGCTAGCAGATTATAATCTATAAATCACAAGATATGGCAGCCTACGAAATCAGCATCCTGAGTGGGTGATGGGGTTTCCCAACAGTCCAGATATACATCAGTAGAAAAAGAACCATAGCCGTCATCTCCCCCCCATTCTCATGCTCACCTTCTCGCTCACCTTGTTTCGGAGGCGCTCCTTCCTGCTACCCATGTCCTCCCTGTCCTCTTTTCCTAGTTTGTCCCCGCTGTCGGGACAGTAGGAGTAGCCGTGATGGTGCCCCTCTTTCTTGGCTCTGTCCTGGCAGTAGCCCTTGCCCCATTTGGTCTCATCTTTGCGGCGCATAAACTTGTCAAAATCATAGTGGTGTCGTTGGCGTTTCCTCTCCTCATCTTTCCCGCGGTGGTCCTTGTCTCGCTGTCTGCGGCCATGCTGCTCCCTCTGCTCCTTGTCACTCTCAGGCTGACCTCTAGTGGCCAGATTGGAGATGGCATATATGGTTATGACACACACAGTTGTTATCATGAGAATTTTTGTTACCGGCCATCCCACACAATAAGAAATCTCCCCAGCCAAAGATATTAAAGTCCTTACTTGTCCTTGTGGTCCTTTGACTTCATTTGTCCACCAGATTTCTCCCATTTGCCCCTTTCTGTCTCCCCAACGTCGCTTTTGTCCTTCAACCGGTCTGAATCCACATCGTCGTCCCTGTCACTCTTCTTCAGGAGCTAAGGTGTGAAGAAAATACAGGAGGCATATACAAGCTCCATAACTACAACATGCCAGAGTCGCTTCCAAACTAAATAAACAAATTAGTGTTAGATGGAGTTTTACTGACAGGAGATTTAGTCAAATGAAAGGCTACCTTGATTTTGATCTCTTTTTCTGACAGTTTCTTCTGCTTTTCAGTCTCTTTTCGTTTGCGTCTCTCCTCCTCTCGCCGCTTTCTCTTCTCCTCCTCCCTTTGCCGTTTCTTTTCTAGCTCTCTTCTTCTCCTCTCCTCTCTCTTCTCCTCTCTTATCCTCTATGGGGAAAGATGTGACACATTACAAGAGCCTTTTCACATTGTGAAACTATTTAACTATTTTTTACTACTACTATTTTTACTACTACTTTTTTTTTTTATCGAAGCATATTTTTTTCTCTTGCCTGCTTCTCAATCTTCTTATTCTTGATGTATTCCAACAGTGGCGTTGTTCTTTTGGCTGAAACCAAACAAAGAAGAGAAGAAAGGGAGAGAGGTAAAGAAAAGTTCAACAGTTTTGTTTTGAGTAGCTGCAACTCATATATATCTGTACCTTTATAAATGTGTTCACAACGAATGACTCACCAAAAACTAAGCTATACACTGTGCCTGCGTGCTATGCTACTGTACCTATGAGCTCTCTGGTCTTGGCCTCTATCTCTCCCAGCAGAATCTCGGGGTTGGCCATCGACTTCTCCTCATCACAGGAGTAGTTCTCCAGGAACCGCTTGTATTCTGGATCTGAGGGAGTTGCAAAGCCGTGAGGGATATGAGGGATATGGATCGGATTTGAATTTTAAAAGATGCGAAATATTGATAATTAGTAAGTCTTAAATCCATGCAGGATCAGTATAATAAAAAGCTGAATATCATCATGTCCACTGTATATCAGGATAGTTTGTGATGATGGATTCTGCATTCCAGTACCTTCCTCAATGCTCCCGGCCTTGGCATCTTTCTTTTTGAGCTTCTTCTTGGAGATTTTCTGGAAGGGGGCGAACTCTACTACTGCCGGATACTCCTGGCCTGTGTCAATATTGACAGAAAAGGCAGCTCATCACCTGACAGACTAGTAATCAAATGGTAACAATGGCAACAAAAGCTATAACTATATAACTATATGTATGTCCGCCTCCATGTCCATAAAATTCAATTATCCTGTAAAACACACACACGCACACACACATTGTTTGTTTCCCATCATTTGGTGGCTATTTGTTCACCTGCAAGGCACCATAAACTAAATCCCACTGAGCTTAACATTATAATAAAACACCATTCTATTCTAGGACTCTGATGTCTGCAGCTTTCTCAGGCATCGGCGTATGTATTGTGTGCCATACAAGCTGAATAGGTCCAATTTGTTTTGTTATGTGTACAAGAGCATCAGAAAGGTTTTCACATAGAAAAATTACCTTTGTTGTCAATGAAGACATAACCATCAAAGCGGTCCCTAAACAGGAGGATATCTTCAGGGTTTTTAAAATTGATATATGCTCTGGAGAACAGGTGGGGATAGAGACTGCAGGCAGGGAGGGAGGGAGGGAGAGAGCGAGATATTAAAAACTTCATAATATGTAAGCACATCCAGCAAAAAAGAAAAAAAAACTGTAGCTGGGCTGAGACTTATCTGGATGACAGTACAAAGTCTGTTCAAGAATTCTTAGCAGGATTTCAGTCTCCAGACTATATTTTCTTTTACAGTTTCCCTTCGTGACTATTGACTGCTTTGTTCGACAACTGTTAGAGCATTTATTCAAAAGGTTATCATGATTACCTTTGATCAGCTGGAAAGAACTCAAAATAGTCGTAGGATGGAAGCGGACTGAGCTGTTCTTCTAGCTGGGCTTTTGACAGGCTTGGCGGAAGCCTTCGAATTACCACCTGTAATCAAACATTCATAATGTGAAATATTTTTCTGACCAGCAGTAAAGACATTGTCGGTGGTCAAGTTATCTCCGGAAGGCAGATTTTCTATTCTCAATTACCACAATTCAGAGCATGACCTAACGGGAAAAGCTGTTTTCTAAACTGTTAGGTGACGCGAGAAGAGATCGACTGGATGGGAAATGATAATGTGAGAGTAGCCTATGTTATTAGGCGCTGCTTAGCCTACTGCATTCCTCCCTGCAATCACATAGCTGCAAATGCAGGCTTCATTTACAAACAAGATCAATTCCTCCATCAAAAGAAGTCATAAGGAAACATGAAATATAGGCTGAAAAGATACAGGCCAGGCTCAGTTGACATTTCGAGAGAGCCAGCGCATTAAATAAAAGGGAACGTCGCGCGCCTACAGTGCGTCCCGCTGCTGTCGCTGTCCGCGGTGCTGAAACGATCCCACCTCCTCCATATCTGCTCTCCACACAGCATAAACAATGCGACACATCGCAGACGCTGGGCACCTACCTTTGTAAAAACCTCTTTCTTCTCTTCTTTCTGCTTGGAATTACCGAGGTTGCTGTCTTGTTCTCTCGGGATGTCTCTAAATTGTATCTCGACGACGCTTTTCTCCCTGCCTCCGGTCATTTGGTCCTTTTCAGACCTCATTTCTATCCATCTCCCTCTAGCCTGTGAAAGTCACTGTGTACTCGCGAGAGTTTGCCTATGTAATATCGCGAGTGGAGAGAGCTTTTCGCTAAAGACGGCTTTGTAATAAGCTTATAGTAGTAGTAGGCTGATAGTAGATGCAATTCACACTGAAATGTAACTTGGCTCCGGCCATGCCTTCTGGGACGCTCACAAGTTAGGCTACTATCAAATACGAGATAGGCATATTAATGATACGGATTTGTCATTAAAACATTCAAGATTGTATTCTGGTGTCAAATCTTTGTTTAATTGACAAGGTACACACAACTGCACAACTCGTATGCGAAGATTTAGGCTACATTTTACACAAAACGTCAAGTGCTAGATGTCTAATTCAGCCAAATGAATTTGGCATGAAGCAAATTCTACCATTCAGTAGGAATGACATTTAGGAAAGCAGACTGAAAACTCAATCAGGAGCTTTGTCGGCCTTTACACATTTTACCATGTTAACATTTTCCTCAGACAATTTCCAACAACCAGAGATCCAGCCATAATATTATATATATATATATATAGTGGGTAATCTATATCATGTCCAGCATCACACCCATAAACAAATTTATCGATCGATCAATCAAACAATTCATAAATGCATTAGTTTATGCTTTATTTTTCTTAAAGGACCTTATCCTCATATAACTTACTCGGTAAGATGTATATCGGTGTAGCCTACTTTGAATTGTATCCATAAAAATGTATGACAGGTTAAAAAGGTGGGTAAACTGACAGTAGCCTATGTCCTTCATAAAAAATGAAGAACAGTCTTTCTCACGTCATAGTCCACAAAAACAACTTCACTTGACCAGAAACCAGAAAATTCAAGATAAATCCGAGTTGTAGGCCTATAAGTGCACGCTGGAAAAACAGCGCATAATGATGCAAGCGCGGCGGCTCTGTCACCTCTGGCTGCAGGCTGGAGTCAGGTGAGGAGTCACACAGCCTTCAGCATCACTGTCCGGGTCCGAGCTGCCGGGCTGCACACCGGGCCGAGACAGGCAGACCGGGCTGCTTGTAGTGGCGCAGCTCAAAGTGCTCCATGCGTCCGGGCAGGAGGACTGGCTCACTGACCGCCCGTGGATATCTCGGCAGGGAACTGGAAAACACATGGAAAACGAATGAAAAATGATCCACAAAGGTAACTTTTGAAATGTAAACATGGGCGTCAGTTGGCAGTGAAGATGGTCGCCTGTCCGAGTTGCATTGTGCACTTTGGAATAAAGTGCAATTTTAAAGTTATCTTAAAAAAAAAAGTTTGATGATGTCTCATGAGTTATTAGACTAAATAATATCTTGTCAGTCATCAGCAATTGTCCCCAGATATCTAGTCGATATAAGCAGCCTTGGAAGTTAAGGCGACAAATGATATTAGATGCAGGGACTTTGGCAAACAGTTCACTCACCGCTGAGGAATGTCTTGCCACTGCTGGTCTCCACACAGAGCCGAGGCGAGGGTCTCTCCGGGGTCGACACGGAGCTCTTCAGGCTGGGAACAAAAGTGGAGCAGGTGTCCAGGTCCCGGTACACCCTGTCCTGGGTGTAAGTGACCACCGACTTAGACGGAGTACAGCCCATCTTTCCCGAAGCCACCGCAGCCACTCTCCATCAGGAGCAGGGAGGGACCGACCGCGGTGTCTTGACAGGCAAACTGAGATAAATATGCGGCCTGTGGCTGTCCGGGAAAGGATGGAGAGAAGACAAGGAGAGGGCGCTCCCCCCTCCCCGCCCTGCGCCCGGCCCTGACATTTTGAAAGGGTGTGTTCTGTTCTTCAAGCAGTGTCAGACATACATAGAGCACTTGGCATGTTTATCTCTGTAGGGGCTGTGAATTAGTGTTAAATTCAAGCAGCTCCAGATAGGCAGTGCAACACTCAGCAGTCACACACACACGCACACACAAAAGCAGTTGAGTTGTGTCAATATGAAACCAGAGGACGTGGGACATTAGGCTATAGATTCACTCCTTGGAAAAGTAGATACTGGGAGAGTCCAGGGATAAATCAACTTCACACTTAAACGGCGTAAACATGTTTCTCATGAGCTGGGAGTAGCCTACTGCATTTTACAGTGCCCAATAGTAGGCTATTGTATATAAGGGACGGCTGCATGGTGTGACGTTAAATACAAATTTGAGGAAAATGACATTTAGCATGCTGTGCCTTGTTGTGTACCTCGGGATCTATTATAAGAGATGAATGTCAAAGGGTTTACATAATTAAGAAAACTCTAAATTATTTTGTTGATTGACATTTGCATACTACTAATCTGATACTGTCTGTTCTAATAACTCAGTCTGTTGGAAGAGTGAGACCACTGGGTGCAGTAACCAAATGAACCTCACTCTCGCTCCCACACACAAAAAACAAAGATACCAAAGTCTAAAAAGATAAATGCATGGTTTATTGTAGGAATTACCAATAAGTGTGTTCACTGAAACCGCTTGCATTCAGCCGGCTCTGTTTATTCAAAGTAAAAATCCACAGGTAAGTAACACGGAGGGTCCTGCCATGGGCAGTAATAGTTGACTAGTCTGTTAGTTGTGAATTAAGGAGTGCTGCTGCATTTGCCCTGTTCAGTCAAGTGTCAGAGGATCACACCTTCCCACTGTCTTCAGGCTTAACTCCAGGTCCAATACTAAACCGAGCCCTCAACCCCTTATCCAAGGCACATGTTAACTCCCCCTTTAAAGTGCATTCTTGCACAATAAATCAGATGTACAGCTGGTACTGTATACATATTTACCCACACTTTTACACTCTAGTTCATCATGTTCACAATGGCACGTTCTACATTATGTCACTTACAGCAACACAATAATATCAGATGCACAAGGGGGACTCCACAAGTAACCTCTGGTAGAGGATAGGTGCCAACGTTTTGGTTTGGAACTGGTCCTTGGGCTTGGGTATGTGTATCTGTGACACCCTGTTGCTACGACAGTTCCACCTCCTGACAGGATGGGATCACGTGCTGGTGTCTGACATGGAGGTCTCTAGCATCATGTCGCTTTCATACATATCGCACTCCAGGGTTAGAGAGCGCCGCAGGGGCGTCTCCAACAAGGTTTTGTCCTGATTTGACAGCGGTGTCTCCAAGGACATGATGTTGCTGTCATCCAATAAGGGCGTGGCTCGGGGGTCACCGGTTTCTGATGACGTGTTCAGCATCTTCATCAACGCTGGGGTGTTCAAGTTCCCTCGCACCTTGTCTTTGATGTCTGTGCCTGGGTGGGTACAAATTACACCACGTTACTTTAATTGCAATTCTAAAACGGTTATAAGATGTTGAAAAATAATCATTATTCACAATAATATTTCAAAGATGAAAGCAAGATTATTGCTCCGAGACTGGGGAGTACAGCAGTATTGATTCCCATACCTATATAGGCATCTGTGTCGCCAATGTACATCTCAATACAGTGGCCAAGCATCGTCACAGAAAATGTGTCGTCCCTTTTCAGTCCAAGTGCCTGCCAGAGAGAATGGAACCAAATCAATTTAAAATATTTCTTAGAAAAAGAAGGATATTTCTCTACCTTGATGTAAACAATTAAGAATACATGCTACTCCATAGATGATGCTCCAAAGCAGCTGCAGTCCAGATGATTGATTGACAGCACAGTAACAGTATGGCAGGTCTCAGAAAATGTATCTTGAACTTTATGGGAGCCCAATGGAAACCCAAAGCACCAAAAATGTCATGCAATATATTTTGGACAATGTCACAAACTGTATTTTACTATGCAATATCTTTTTCTTTCTGTGCTTTAATATATTTCCATTGCATACGTCTTCTGAAAGGCTGGTGTTGTTTTCTTGCACTGGTCTCCATAAAGAATACTAATTGCCTTTTTTATTCCTCATGTTGCTTGGATTCTAAGGAGAGGCCTTGAACCCTCCTCTTGCTTCTTTAGTACTTGCCACAGTCTCACCATCTAGGGTTGTTAAAAGGGAAAAAACACCTACTAGACTGAGGAGGAAAGGGAACGTACCGTATGAAAGTAGTCGATAGCGCTCTCAAAGTCGCCCATGAGGCTGTGTACGTATCCTATGGCAGAGTAGGTGGACGCATGCTGAGGGATTAACACCAGAGCCTGGCGATGGTACTCCAGAGCCTGGTCGTACTTTCTGCAAGAAGAAACACCAGAACCGACAATTAAATACATCAGTAAGTATCAATTAGTGAAATATCCTGCATAGATGTTTGAGGACATCTCAAAGACTGAACCCAATACATTTGATGGGACTTAAACAAGAAATAAATAACGTTTCCATAGCTGTATTACATTTGTTTACAAAGGAAGGACAGCATTTGAAAAAGACCAGTGACATTTTCATTACGCCCAACAACCCAGATGAGGCATTCACCTTGTGTGGATGATATCCTGATCTCCTTTTACATAAAAATTACCCAGACCTTTCAAAACAGCCACTTGTGCTGCACACATTCTGCAAGCCCCTCTTATATCTGCTGAGTGGTGGCGATGCATAATTCATTAAAGGATCTTTGCATGAATTCTCAATGAGGGCCCTACTTATGCAGAATGACTGGAGCAGAACAAGAGTGTACATCTCTGAAAATAGTCTGTGCAGCAGGCAGGTAAAAGAAAAAGAAAAAGGCGAGGAGGGGGATGAACGAAATAGAGGAGAGTGCACTCTAAGCCATCTTGTCTACGTATCCACTCAGGATAAATATAGCCTCCTGTCCTTTAGTAGTACTATATCTGTTACCTCAAAGAGAAGCTCTACCTGTTAAGTGCTCACCTCAACTCCGGCCTTAGAAGAGGAACATGAAAGCCACAACGTCATTTAGAACAAAGGCAGAGCTGCGCGTGCAAGCCATAATTCAATTAGGCCCATCCAGGACCATTTACACAAATAGCCAATGGTACAGCCAAATGGGATGGACACTTACTTCAGTTTTCGACAAACATGACCCAAGTTGTTCAACAAAGGCTCCCATTTGTCCACCGTAACCTGAAAAAATAGCAAGAAAGCCTACATTAAGCAAATCTTTTAGAAGCGTGGTCATATTCTGAAGACAGGTATTCATTCACACCAATAACAATATCAATATCAATATTTTTCAAATTACAGTAAATAAAATAAGCAGATACCTCATTCCCTATTGCTTTGATCTTCTCCATTGCATCAAGAAACAACTTCTCTGCCGTCTTCCAGCTGAAATAGTAGATGTGAAAAACTTTGATATGCAACATCTGAATTGTTTACCTAATAAACCAGATGTCACAGAGTGTGTAATTTGCATGCCCTTAATGTGTCACTGCTGCTCCAGCTCATCTTAGCATCCTGTGTATTGTGTTAATTAAATCTGTGTACTTGTACGTTTTCCTCGCTCAAGTGTGTGTGTGTGTGTGCGTGACTCACTCTCCATTTTGAAAGGCAACCACAGCCACCTCGTGCATGACAAATGGGTCCTCAGGAGCAATACTTAGAGCCTGGCTGAAGAAGCGTTCCGCTAGCTTGGAGTTGTTGGTCAGACCGTACTCTAGGCCGATGTAGAGCATGGGTAAGTGACACCTGGGTGAGAGAGCACAGGTAACATCAGTGAAATCAAATCAAATAGGGCCACCATCTGAATAAAGTGAATTGCTGTCACTGCATTATCATTTCCATCTGTCCTTCACCCTGATGGCAACAAATAGCTTACTTATAGACTGTTATTTGTTGCAACTTCAGATTAAGGGCGGCAGACAGTTTTAATGAGTAGCAAACAATTTCTGAATACCTTTACAGCACATTCATAAAGTATTAGAAATACTACTAACAGTGTTTATCATACATGAGTAAAACATGATTACAGCCCAGTGCAATAATTTAACAGTAATATATGACACATTTAAACATTATCTGTTGTTGAATGATCAACAAATAATTTATACTTCCATTAGAAAAAAATATATAACTTAATAGGTTCCTACAGAAAAGCATGTATGTCTAACTATACATGTACATTAGGTAATGGTGTACAAATGATGTACTACCAATATTACTCCTCACTTATGAATCAGACATACATTTTTAACAGTCACTACTAATGATGTACTACTCAGTCAAGTATTTAATTTTTCTAAAGCATTTTTCTTGAATAAACATGTAAGGATCAGAATAGATTTGTGTGACATGCTCTTCTAAACTAAGAATGCTCCCCTTCATCAG